>NC_057807.1:188599636-188761777 GCF_018294505.1 Triticum aestivum
CTGTCAACAAAGCGCACTGCATGCATTAGTGCGAGGCCGAGCAGGGGGTGGGGAGGGGGGGTCATGACCCATGCGTAGGCGAGTCCGTCATACCCTGTCGCCCCCTGTCTATCTTAGGGTGTGTGGGGTCCGGGGGGGTTTTGCGCGCGTCCCCTTTGATGGGGCCCTTGTCGTTCTTCATTTATGTGTTGGGGCCCTTGTCATTTGTACTGCTTGCACCAACGTTGAGTACTGCACTTCGTGTAGCAAGTGTGTGTGTTGGGGCCCTTGTCGTTCTTCATTTATGCATGTACTGCACTTCACGGATACACTTGTTGAACTGCCTTATGTTCGTTCTATGAACTGTATTCACGTTTGTTTAGAAAGGTATACGGATTATATATTTTTAGATATATCCATATTAATTTTTATTTTTATATAATTACTATTTTTTGTGGACTGCATGTTGAGACATGTGTACTCCTTTTTATTTTTATATAATTACTATGTTTTGTGGACTGTTATGTTTTATATGTGCATAGTATGTTTTGGTGTCACTCATTAAATTTTTCAAAGTTGTGTAGATACTTGTTCTAATGCAAACTAATTTCTGCGAAAGCAATTGATCACAAGCAAACTGACATTGTTTTTATAAAAGAAATGTTCGATATGAAGCAACGGACATTATCAAAATCTTGCATACATGAAACAAAGAACAACACAACGCCTAAAGTAAAGTGAGACTAAACACAGCCCTGATTTTTCCTAGTTGCTGTATTGGATTACAACCTTGTTCTTCTTCTTCTTTTCTTCTTTGTCTCTTTTTGCCCTATCCAGTCCCATTATGACATCGTAGATGATTCTCCATGACTCATATGTTGCGAATGCATCTGTTGCTGCATACTTGATAAGCTTTTTTGGCAGCGGTCAAAATCCCCACAGAGTATGGTCCTCCTTGCGGTTAATTTTTTTCTTCATGTCATGGTAGTGAATGTCTATCATCCTGCCAGCAACATCAGCCAAAGAGTCAAACTTCTTTTTATTGTATGGGTCTCTCCATTCCATCTGAATATCAATGTAGTTGTTGGAGTTGATCTCCAAACCAGATACCTTCAGCTTGCTTTTGTCTCCTTCAATAGCAAATCCGACGAAGGTGTACTCAACATTCATCAGGAATTTGTCTAGTTCCATTGGCCTGCAATATATTTGTATAGAGTGAATATATTTTATTTCTTTAGAACTAGCAATGTTTTTTTGTATTTTTCTGAAACTGAACTGCAATATGGATATCTGAATCTGTTGCATTGAGCAGTTGCTAATATTTTGTTCAGCATAACTAGTAAATCTGATAATAGATTGCATAAACAATGCATGTTTTGTGTATGCTTGTATTCTTGAACCTAATTTCATACATGTTTTGTATGGTAATGTTGCAGTGAAGAAAATATAATTAAACTGCGTGTATTGCTAGATAATATAATTCAAGAATTGAACACATGAGTGACATACATGGAGCCAGATCAAAACTGTCAATAAATTCATATGCCATGCTTTTTCAAGAATGAGAACCAAAGGTTAAATATTATGGCAATTGCAGTGAAGAAAATTTAAAATCAATATTGACAAGCAACAGTTATTCTTACCTGTCTTTAGCTGCAGATATGTGGTAGACAAGGCATTCTTTTTCTACGCATTGTTGTAGTACCGCTGCACGTTGTGGCTTCTCGTAGTGTGTGTACTCGACATCAACGCCGACTAGTTTGACGGGCATTCCACCGAGCTTCCTCCTAAACATGGACAACATCTTGTCCACGTCTTTGCCCTTGCTTGTGCAAAGGACGTGGAGCTTGTGATTGCCGTGGAGGTGGACATCGTGGAGCTCCCTGGTGTACTTGCGGCGCTGCTTGTACAGAGGTGCATCCGCCATGATTCTCCTGTGCTCTCTAGTGTTTGTTATAGAGAGAGAGGTTAGTGAAAGGAAGAGCGGAGAAGAAGATGCAATTGGGTTTTGGGGGGATGAAGCAGTTGTGTTTTTCCTCTGCTCTCCTTGACAGGACGTGGGAGAGGTGGAGCATGGCGGTAGCATGGTGGGGCTCTATTTTAAGTTTACGTGGCAACTGCCAACAGGTTCTGCTATGAGGAGGCTCTTGTTAGTGCGTTGGAAATCCGGAACATCGTCGCCTCTTTTTTCGTGATTAGATCAATATATTGACGCAACTGTCAGAAAATGTGATGATTGTGTTTTTGGTCAATTGTCCAAGCCAGTGCACTTATTTTCTATCAGAAACGAACTGCTCAGGTCCACGTAGTGTACTGCATTATGATTCACACAGATGTACTTTTTTTTCTTCTCTTGATGGTGTTCTTTCTTTTCTTCTCTTGATCTTTGTGGTAATACAGCGTTTGTGTGGATGGAGGGTAGTGTGGCTAGGGGTTGTCGGAGTGCTTTGGTTAAGTAACAGGGCTGCATTCTTATTTCAGCCATACTGCATTGTAGAGCGAAGATAACTGCAATTCAGGAAAAAAATACTTTGTGCTTCCACGTGGAGAACTGCATTGTTGTACGTCGCTGACTGCATCTGTACGTTGACATCGGGCTTCCTGCGTTTTATTTATTAATATTCTTACAGTGCCGACGCACACTTTATTTTGTTTGTTGTTATTCATTTAAAAAATGTTTGTCATTTTTCTTTTTAATGTTTTATTTTTGAACGTATTGTTTTTTCTTAGTGGGCTTTGTTGGCCCTGTGTTCGGGTAGTGAAGATGGAATTGGGCCCAAGTCGGCCTGTGAGCGCGGCTGGTTCCCGGTGCGCTGTGTGCGGTCTAATGTTTAGTCCCACCTCGCCCACGGAAGGCGCACCCGACATGTTTATAAGCGGTGGCGAGGCCTCAGTGTCGAACTCTTCTTGTTACTTATTTGGGCGCTTAAACACAGCGCTCGCAGCTTAATTTTCTCTAACCTGTGGGCTCATCTGTGGCCGGCCCCATGCATTGTGACCCAGAATGACTCGCCTTCTCTGGGTGCAGACCTATTATGAGACTGGCTGGGGCCGGTAGCACCTGGGTGGTCATTTTTTTCTTTTTATTTTTCTGCCCTATGTGTTTTTTTAATGTTGGAGTGTGCACTGCATTGATCAGGGTTCTGTACTGCATGTCTACGCATTGCGTACTACATGTACAGTTGCCATTTTTTTTGTTTCCGTCTTTTTACTATTATGTAATCTTTTTTCCCAATGTATGGGAGTGCACTGCTTAGTAAATCATACCTGTACTTCACTCATTACGGTTCTGTGCTGTACTTTCGTGTACTTCCGGACTGTATTGAATTATTTTACGTGTTTTGCGTTTTTCTATTTGTGTTTTTGCTCTTATGTATTCCTTTTTTCAAATTTATGTACGTGCACTGCTTTGTTGGGTATGTTAAGACTTCATTCGACAAATTATGTACTGCATTCATGCGCAACTTGCACTGCATGCGTCCTGTTTGCATTCTGTACGATAATTTCATCACCAGCAAGCTAAGTTGAACAGAAAGCAAACTAACATAATCTGAGTTCATCATTACTGCGATTGTGCATGGCAAGCAAACTAGGTTCACAAGCAAACTAACGATACATAAGCAAACAACACAAAGCAAATTTGATGATAATTCTAAAAGAACGCTGGCATTGTTGGCTCCTGGCCGACACCATCTTCTTCTTCACCAGTCAGGCTCTCCCCATCCCCAGTTGCTCCTAGCGCGCTTCTTGGGGGGCTCCTCCTTCTCCAGCTTTGCACGGCGAAGGCCGTCCTGGGTGAGGGTCATGCGCTTACATATCTCGTACGCTGCGTAGGCGTCCTTTGCCGCGTACTCGATGTGCCTCCTGGACAGAGGTAGGGTGGCCCAGCGCTGGTTCTCGTCGTCGGTGATCTTCTTCTTCATGTTGTTGTAGTAGTCGTCGATGAGCACGCCGAAGACGTCTCCGAGGGAGTCCAGCGGCTTGGTTGCCTCGGGCACCCTCCACTCCTTCTGGATGTCGACGAAGTTGGCTACCTCCAGTTTGACGCGCTCCAGCCTGGTTTTGTCGCCGTCGATGGAGAAGCCTGCAAAGGCGTACCTGGGGTCGGCGAGGAAGTTGTCGAAGACGGTGCACCTTTCAGTGTCGCTCATTTGGAAGAGCAACACCGGGTGATTCTTGCCGATGGAGAGCTGGTAGAGGGTGGGTTTCTGCGTCGCTTCAGGGTCGTTGTCGTACTCGAGATCAATGCCGACGATCTTGTGGCGCTGGAGGCTGAGGTGGCGCTCGTACTGCGCGAGGGTGATCGCCATCTGCTTCCTGTCGTTGGTGTGGATAACGTGCAACTTGATGTTGCCGTGCGCCTCCACGGCGTTGTCGCCCTTGTACTCGTCGGTGAACGTCATCGCCGGTGGCAGGGCTTGGTGCTTTTGGTGGGAGCGCAATGGATACTTGTGTTGTTTGTGGATGAGAAGGCCTTTGGCAGGGGTCTGAATTTAAGGGGAGGGCGCGGGGTGGGATGGCCTCGTCGGATGAACTGCACGATCGCGCTGATGATGCGGTTGTGCGGATCGTGGGTTGGTTTTTGCATCTGTGATCGTGGGCCTGTGGCGATGGAACTGCTCTGATCGGGTGGTTGTATGCGAACGTGGTTTTTTTAAGGTGGGTTTGTTTTATTTTTGATTAGCATATTTTTTAACCACCATTTTTTTTCTATGCGAACGGGCATTTTGTTACGTTTTATACATGCATCCTGTGCGATAATGAACTGCATTAGTATATAGTCCTGCACTGCATCTTCTAGAATTCAGTACTGCACTTGTGTATACATGTGCGTACTTCACTGTTTTTTGAGTTTATTTATTCGTATAGGGGTAATCGGGAACTGGATTGCCATACCGCACTGCATCGTGTAACGTAATGCACTGCATTGTTTACAGCTACGTACTGCATTTTGTTTTTGCTTGTACCTACTGCAGTCCCTGGCACGGGAGGGGTAGGGAAAGGGGGGTGCCCCCCCCCCATTTTTTTAAACTTATTGTTTTTTCTTAGTCGGCCTTGTTGGGCCTGTGTTCGGCTAGTTTAGAGACGTACTTGGGTCCAAGTCGGCCTGTGAGCACGGCTTGGTTCCCGTTTTGCTGAGTGTGCGTCCTAATGTTTAGTCCCACCTCGCCCGCGGAAGGCGTGCCCCACCTGTTTATAAGCGCTGGCGAGGCATACTGGTCGAACTCCTCCGTATACTTATCTGGGCGCTTATACACGGCGCTCGCAGCTATATGCTCTATGACCTGTGGGCCCATGTGTAACCGGCCCCATGCACTGTGGCTCAGAACGACTCCCCTTCTGTGGGTGCAGACCTATTACAAGACTGGCTGGGGCCGGTAGCACCTGGGTGGTCAATTTTGTTTCCTTTGTTACTTTTTTAACTTTGGGGCGTGCACTGCTTTTTTTAGTAAATCATGCGTGCACTGCATTGATTTAGTTTCAGTATTGCATGTGCACGCATACCGTACTGCACATTTTCTGGGCTACATTTTTGTGCATTGCATTGGTATCATTTTTCTTTATTGTTTTTCCTCTTTCGTATCCTTTTTTCTTAGTTTACGGGTGTGCACTGCTTTTGTGCCCCTATGCGCACTGCATTCGTCATAGTTCTGTGCTGCAGGTGTACACATTTTGCACTGCGTGCATCCTTCTTTGTGCCAAAAAGCACGTACTGCACTTCATGCACACATATAGTGAACTTCTTGGTATGAATTTGGAGAACTGCACATATAAAATGGTCCGTGGATTATAATTTTTCAGAGTACTATTTTTTAATGATCTGTGGTTTTGTTCGTGGGAATTGCTGCAGTCAAAGTACACCTTCTTTTTCCGTTCCTCTTTCTTTGGTAACATAAGCTCTTATTGATTGTCCTTTATTCTTGGGAACATAATTTCCATTAAGTCCCCTTTAATTTTCAGTTTTGACCTTTTTGCATTCCTCTTATATAAATGAAGGCTAACTTATACCCTTCCTTTGCATTTCATTTTCTCCTCTAGCCGCAAGTTCTCTCCTTTCTCCAGCCTATTATTATTTTTTTGCTTCTCTAGGTTTTTGTTGCGATGGCTCCAGGCCCCTGTGCGTATCTCTTCTGCTGCGGCCATGGTTGTGGTGTGCCGACGCACTACAATTGTTCAGCTTGCTCGTAGGCCCGTCGTGCTCGTCGTGGTGGGAAGGTATTGTGCCGAACTGGGCGAGCCAAGCAGCTTGCATATGGTACAGTATTCACAGAAGGATTGGATATGGGCCAGATCAACGTATCTGCATTCTATTCTGTGCTGCTTCGCCGTGGCCTTGGCTGCACGAGTCCTTTTCTCCATCAGCTTACGCCAACAGATGTGGAGACTCACTACAAGATGGTATGTTTCGTTAGATATGATTTTTTTCTTAGTGTTTTTTTGTATAATTCCATTGTATCCTGAACTTGTAGTATTTTAGGAACGCACTTTTTTCTTTGTGTTTTTTGAAATTTTCTTGTTTTTTTTCTCGTGTGCATGTAGCTTATGTTTTAGTTTACAGGTTAGAATATGTGAACTGCTTATATATTAGCTGAGCACTTCATATTTCTACATTTTTTCCAATTTTGTATGGTGTGTACTACATGTAGCTAGTCTATAGCACTGCATGATTGTTCGAAGAGAACCGCATATTTGTAAGTTCCATACTGCATATTGAAAACGTTTTATATGTACTACTTGTTGGACCATTGTGCACTTCATCTATCTCTGTTCAAAACATGAGAATTGTACTGCTAGTTTCGTTCTCAAACAATTTTATTATTTTTTACAGAAAATTCCTCAATGAGCTGTTAGGTATGTGCGGCTCAAGAAGAAAGGAATTCTTCAAGTTGTTCTTGGTAATGGATACCTTAAACCAGCCAAGTACAGTGTAGGCGTTGACGGGCGACTGTGTCTGCACAAAGGGTGGAAGGAATTTGTCATTGATAGTGGCCTGAAGTCTGAACAAGTTGTTGTCCTCAACTTCTTTGAACTCAAGGATCGTACTGTTAGAATCACGTTTGACATGATTAGCTAAGTTTATGAGGTTGATTTGTAATAAGTACTTCTGCGTGTTGAACGCTTTCATCTTTTTGATGTGTTTTGTAATAAGCACTTTTGTGATCTGAACCGCTTCAATTATTATTCAACGGTAAATTTGTGTTTGCATGGTTACAATATGTGAACTGCTTATATGTCAGCTGAGCATTACATGTTTCCACATTTTTTCCCAATTTGCATGGTGTGTACTACATGTAGTTAGTCTATAGTACTGCATGATAGTTCGAAGCGTACTGCATTTTTGCAAGTTCCATACTGCATATTGAAATGCGTTTTATATGTACTACTTGTTGGACTGCAGCGATCTAACAACATTTTTTACATGGTTTTTGAATCAAAATGTGTCAATGTTTTACTCAAGACTGCTATATATATATGGTATACTGTATATACCATTTTCTTCTTGCATGGTTTACACAAAATTTAAACTGATACATAAGTCATAGAGATAAGCAAATTGCTATGCATACGATTAATTTATTGTCTGTTCATCTATTTGGTCGTTAACCTGCTGCTTCTGCGCGGTGACTGGAGCATGTCTAATGTTGCACTTTCTTTTGTTTTACATGACGGTGTTGCTGGTTCTTGTCTCTGCACCTTTGTGTTTGTAGCCCCACGCGTGCTGGTTGATGACTGCTTTCGTTTTTCAGCGTTGTGAACTGCATCCTTCTTTGCTCCCCGCGCGCTGGTTGATGGCTGCTTTGGTTTTTCAGCAATATGGAATGCATCCTTATTTGCTTCCCGCGCACTCGTTGATGGCTGCTTTGGTTTTTCAGCGATGTGGACTGCATCCTTCTTTGCTCCTCGCGCGCTGGTTGATGGCTGCTTTGGTTTCCTAGTGCTGTGAATTGCATCCTTCTTTGCTCCCCGCGTGCTGGTTGTTGGTTGCTTTCGTTTTCCAGTGGTGAGAACTGCATCCTTCTTTGATCCCCGCGTGCTGGTTGATGGTGGTTTTCATTTTCCAGTGCTGTAAACTGCATCCTTCTTTGCTCCTACTTTGTTTTTTGAAAGTGGTGTTGTTCTCGGTTTTTTCTGTACAGCAGCATTTCCTCATGGTGGTCTTGTTGATATTGTTTCTTCATGTTCTTCGTCCTCTTCACTCTCTTCAGTCTCTTCACTCTCTTCTTCCTCTTCATCATCTTCATCATTTGTTTCTTCATAAGCCACTGTTTCTTCAGTTTCTTCACGTTCTTCGTCCTCTTCACTCTCTTCTTCTTCCTCCTCTTCTCCATCTGCTTCTTCATAAGCCATTTCTTCTTCAGTTGTGTCATCATATTCTTCTTTGATCTCACCTTCTTCGTCTTCCTCATTTTCTGATCTTTTTTTTCTTTTGAGGCAGGTTCTTGAATTGTGTCTCTTCATCTTTTTGCAGATGCTACAACGTCTCTGTTTCGTCCATTTCTTAGTGTTGTGAGTGGAATTTCTGTTTTGTTGTGCATCTCCATGTCCTCGTTTTTCTTGTTCATTTCTTTTTGTACACGTCCTAGAATTGTGGCCGCTGAGTTCATTACATGTTCTGCACATTCTTACTCCCAGTGGGTGACCATCACTGTCCAGCTCAGGCTGTGGCTTACTGTTTTTGTCATCATTTTTCTCCTTGCATGCCACCTTTTTCTGGTTTGTGTCTCCCCCTTTCTTTCTTCCTCTTGTGTTTGAAACAGGAGGTGGAAGAATTGTTTCTTTTTTTGATAGCACCAGTTCCAATGTGTTCAGTTTTTTCTACTTGCTCGGCTTTATTGTCATGTTGGTATTTCTCTTCTTGCTTTAGTTTTGCTGCTTCTTCTTCTTCTTCGTTGAGCACGTCAACTTCCTCTATCAGTGCCCTCATACTAGACAACGCTCTGTGGCACCCAGCGTCGGACCTTGTCGCTCTGTTTGCAAGGTCCATTGTTGTTTCTGTCAGCAATTTTCTATGGCAAAAAAGCGAGGTTCCATCTGGTGCTGTTTGTTCGTAGTCTCTTCTGTCAAACGTTGCATCTGATCTTGCGTTACGGGTGTATCTTTTCATGATGTACACCTCAGGAATGTTGAGTACTCTCAAATGAGAAAGCATGCATAAGACATGGACGCAGAAGAGGCCTACAGACAAACACATGATTTTTTTTGTTCTGTAAGTGAACTGCATGAAATTAGTAAACATATTTTTTTTTCGTTATTTGTTCATTTTTTAAAGAAGTGAACTTCATTTGGTTTTGTGAATTACACATGCATATGTACTTTTAAAGTTCAGTAAGTTAGCTTTCGTGCATGACTATGAGAATCTAGAATTTTTTTGCTAGGAGTCTCACCTGTGTGTGTCCAGAGTTTGCACTCACATTCGTAGACACCTTTCTCTTCATCGGCGACCACTTGGAAATTATGCCTTGCCTAGTCAAATGCATCCGATCTGTTGTAGTGGTGTACGAGATACTTTGTCGGGTTCTCAAGGCACCGTTGTGCTCTGAATGCAGTGCTACGGTAGAGTGTTTCTTTGAAATCTGCAAACACTGCCCTTGTATACACTTTTGATAGCTGAACTTCGAAGCCAAACTTTCTTGTTGTTTTTACCTCTGACTGCATGATCACAAATGCACTGTTACGATCCGGAGAAATGAAAAAATTGTTTGTTTTTGTAGTCATATTTTTTTAAGCAGTTTTTGATTGACATTTTGTTTACCTCATTTGCTACTGTCTCTGCGTGCTCAACGACCTTCCTGGTCTGAATGCACTTGTCCACCTGCTGAGCAAACAGATGGAGATCATGCTTCTCCCTGACAAATTTTTTCTTCAGTATGCGGTTCATGCTCTTGCTTCTCTGTGTGGAAGTCATCCGAGCACAGAAAATTTCCTTGTAGTAAGCTGAGATCCACTCGTGCCTGTCATCCCACAGTGAATTCATCACTTCATCGTCTTGCAAGTTGTACCTCTAAATGAGGTTCTTCCATGCTCATTCAAATTCTGACGTCATTAGTGGGTGGTTCAGCACTGCATTGAGTTCGTCCTTGAGCTTCTCGTGCTCCTTATACAGCAAGGCGAGGTGGTCCTTGTACTTCTTCATGATATGCCACCGACACAGCTTATGCAGAGTTTGTGGGAGGATAGTTTTTAATGTTGCCTTCATCGAAGAACACTGGTCTGAGAAGAGACAAACAGTGTTTCTTTATTAAGTTGTTTGTGTGTTTGCAAGATAGATGGAAGAAATATAAGTGCACAAAACAAAACAAAATGTAAGTATGCAGGTGTTTTTTATTTTTTGTACTCGTGAGCATGCAGATTGGCGGCTTGTTGTTCATACACCTCAGAAAGGTTTTGAAAACCCACTCAAATGATGGTATTGTTTCATCTCGCACGAGTGCAACAGCAAATATGGTGCTCTGTAGATGATGGTTCACCCCCACAAACACTCCCAGCGGCATGTGGAATTTGTTAGTTTTATACGTCGTGTCAAATGTAACGCAGTCTCCAAAATCTTCATACGATCCTCTGCAACTTGCGTTCGCCCAAAAGACGTTTCTTACATGGTTATCTGCATCAATGTCATAATCATAGAAGAACTCTGGGTTTATCTTTTGCATTTTCTCGAAGAAATTAAGAAGTTTCTTGACATCATCTTCAGACTCTTCTCTGGCAAACTTCTGTTTCCTGCATTTTCAGAGACAATGCAAACTTATCTCACCAAACAGGGAATAATTACAGACAGAATGCTCAAGAGATATGCTCTGTTACGTGCTTACCTGTTTACCCAGTCGCGGCTAGTATGTCCCATGTACTGTAGACCACCGGACATACGCGACAGCATCGACATCATCTGAGCATGTGTGTGGTTGTCCAGTTGCATGTCTTTCACTAACTGGTCTATCAAAGGATCGTCTTTTTTGTGCGATCGCATGTGCAAAAGCATCCCGGGGCTTTCCAGCATCTTGTGATTGTGGTTGAGTTGAACCATTTCTATCACAAATTTGCCATCCTTCCTTTTTTTGACTCTAATCTTTGCATTGCAGCCAATCCTTTTTGATGTCTTATGACGTACCCGGTGATAATCTGACACAGCCTGCTTGTGGACCCCTTCTCTTGAGCAGACAATGTAGGCATTTGTCCTGTGTTTTGCCCTCTTGCGTATACCAAACCCTGCACATCTTGCATAATTGTTGTAAAAGTCCCATGCCTTGTCGTACGTGGTGAACTTCATTCCAGCAGCAGGTACGAGGTTCAGCGGCATGTTTTTATCCTGCATTAATTGAAATGCTATATGAGAAAAATTGTTCTATTCTATTTTTTGAATACGAGGAGTGCATATGAGTTTAATAAAGCATTTGCAATGTTCCTAGCCAAAGCTCACAAGAAATATCAGTGTGCACTGCAATGTTATCTGAATGGACTGCAACTATTTATTTTTTTCAGACCATAAACTTACATGTGTGTAGAGTCGTTCGCCTGATGGTGTTTGCAGCTCGCCGGGTTGTATTGGACATGGTGGGGTTATAGCAGATGTGTGTAGTTGAGGATCTCGCGGTGGTAACAGTGAGGAGGATTTGTACCTGCTATTTACTTTTGACCGAGGCACCGTTGGTGGTCGCAGCGTCGAAGTTGATGCAGCAGGTCTGGTTGGAGCTCTGTTTTTCGGTGCAGCAGGTGGACGCTGAGCTCTGTTTTGGGGTGCGGCAGGTGGACGTGGTGGTAATCCAGTGTTGTGACGATGTCTCGGTGGATTGGTTTGAAAATTTTGGAGCAGTGGCACATCATCATAGACATAATCATCATCTGCTGCAACATCGTGTTCAACTGCGTCATCATTGTCTGTTCGGACATGTTGTCCAAACGTAGTGAACTCGTGCTTATACTCTGGGTTGAGAACTGTTATCGGCTCATCTTCATCGTCATCGTCTTCATCATCACGTTGGTGAGTGCCTTCCCATACGAACGTGACATCATCGTCATCTTCAACTACATCTTCTTCCTGGGAAAAATCTTCTTGTGGAGAGTACTGCACCCTGTTTGTCGTCGTGAAGAATCCACGAGGAATCTCAGGGGTAACCCAGCCAGTATCTCTTTCAGAAGAATATCCACTCTTCTGAAAGTTGTTGTTCCCAGTGCTGTCAATTATGCGTGGCATTTTGTATCTGCTGAACGTCATCTCCTGCACACAAAATGACCGAGCTGCATTGTCAGGTTAAATGAACTGAATCATGCGAACTGCAATGTGTTCAAAATGGTACTATCGAAGCATTGCATGGTGACTGCATCACCCCTCAAGGTGAACTGAAGGAACCGCACTGCATCGTTATCCGTAATGAACCTATACAAGCGTACTGCATTTCCCCCCACAACAAACTGAAGCAACCGCACTGCATAGATTTTGTACTGCATAATCACGCGTTGTACTGCTTGTACTGATTTGTCTATGATAACTACACTGAGATGGTTTAGGAAGTGTACTGCTTACCTCGTGATGCAGTGATTTCTTGCGTTTACAGGAGGAAGTTCCCTTCTCGTCCGCCTGCACAACTTTCACGTTCGCCCGTGCAGTCCACTTGCCCTTCAGAAGTTCATGGGCGGTCTGGACGTTGCTCAATGTGGACGGGGAAGGAGGATTTGCTCTGAAGGTTGATGTAGACTTATTCCAAGAAGCTACCATGGATGAAGCAACCTTGCGCACACTCCTCCTTGCTCGAATTGGTTTGATGTCGAGGCAGCACCAATCCACATCTGATGAAGTACAGCTAATTGCAGGCCCGGAGGAGTTCGGTGGCGGCGCTACCGAGCTGCTGCCGTGGAAGAAGGCCAATAGGCTGGTGTTGCTCGGTGCCTGCCACGGAAGAAGGCCGAGAGGCGACGGGCGGCGTCGCTGCCTGGCCGCCGCCGCGGAAGAAGGCCGGGAGGAGAGGGGCAGCGTCGCTTCTAGGCCGCCGCTGCAGGAGAAAGCGGGGAGGGGAGGGGCGGCATCGCTCCCAGGCCGCTGCCGCGGAAGAAGGCCGGGAGGGGAGGGGCGGCGGCTAGCCCAGGCCGCTGCCGCGGTGGAAGGCTGGGAGGGGAGGGGCGGCGGCGCGATCTGTTGGTGGTGTGCAGAATAAGGTCTTAAGGGGTATTATCATAATAGACCCACCCTATATATATATATATCAATTAGGCTTCAAGTGCGTACTTGTTAGTTAAACCTATGGTTAAAATGTGACACTAAATACGACTAGTAAGTAGTACAGTAGCAGTACTAGTATACGTCGGTCAAATTATTCATCATGTCCACACATTGAATTGACGTGACAACATGCTGCGCGTGAGGTGACACAAGAATCCCGACGGCGTATTGGGTATTCTGGACTTCAGATTTGGAGTACCACTTATCTGTGAAATCTTTCATCATTCACTTAGAACAGTCGATTGATCATACATTGAGTACCATATAACTGGAATTAACCGATGCAAGTCGAAGAAGGATTGGCCGGTGCTACCGGCTGGCGTCAAGTTCGATCCCACGGATCAGGAGCGGATCGAGCACCTTGAGGCCAAAGTGAGTGCTGACAGCGTGAGATCTCACCCTCTCATCGATTTGTTCATACCAACCATTGACAGCGAGCATGGCATATGCTACACCCATCCTGAGAAACTTCCAGGTAAGACACCGATCGGCCGTCTACTTGCACAAACATATTCCTTTGTTTATAGCTCTATTTTTATTTTTAGACACAGAAGGGGTGAAGCAGTTACAATTTGACAGTTAATAAAAATTGAAACAAGTGACTGCAACATGCCAAAGATGTTATTAAAATGCCAACTACGTGCACTAAAACCTGTATTTGACAATACTGCAGGTATCACACTGAGTGGTCTAAGCAAGCATTTCTTCCAATGCAATTCCAGGGTTCAAAAGGGGCACGTGGACGCGTCGCAAGATATAGTCGGAGTGCGGCATGCACGCGATGTGGCACAAGACCGGCAATACCTTGACGGTGATGGTCAACGGCCGGCAGACGGGCATAAAAAATGTTCTGGTGCTACACACCAACAAGAACTTCGACCAGCAGAGGACCAACTAGGTGATGCACCAGTACCACCTCGGGGACCTGGAGCAAGAGAAGGAGCGGGAGCTGGTCCTCTGCAAGATTTTCTACCAGACAAACACTAGGGCCAGGAGTAAAAAGATTATAAGTTAGTTTGGTATTGGTACTTGTACTACCTTGTCGTCCGCAAATTGGTATTGTTGTTAACGATCTTTCGGTATGAACTTGCATTTGCTTCCAACAATCATGCCGAGGGTCAACATGGATATAAAGCTGAATTATTTGTTTTGAAATAAATTTTCAGGCACCTGATTTTTATTTGATTGGTAGCATAAGCACCCACCGTTCGAATTCCCAGTTCTCCAATTTTTTTGAAACAAGTGCATGCGCTTATTATCACGATGAAACAACAATATCCCTGCTGCATCCCAGTTATCAGTCTGTACTTGCAGAATTCTCTCATTTATTGAGCACGTATATTGTTTTTTCAGGTCGAGCAAGTTTCAACTGGGCTGTAGACTGCCCAGTCTTGGTTTTGTTTTTAACAGGCCCAGCCCATGATGACAACGGGGCGCAAAGATCCAGTAGGTATCTACTGGCCTCTGGCCCGCCAGCGTTAGTTATATTTTGTCTTACAACATCCGCAGGCAGTTTCTTTACTAAATCAAACACACAACCCAGTTCTATTTTCCTCTTGAAACGCATGTCCTACATCCGTTTTCTAATCTCTAGCTATAGTTTTACTAGTTCATATACACGTATCATTATATTGAAAATACATAAAATTCCCTTTTCATATTTACATCCTTATTTTTGTTGTTGTTTTCCCTCCCAGCGCTAATCTTTTTACCACTGGTTTTCCCTTAAACCAACTCAATTCCCACGTCTTATTTGCTTACAAAAACAAAATGATTTTTTTTGCAAATCAATAAGTTCTTAAAAATGTTTATCATTTCGGGATTACAACAGTTCGGACTCCCCCAAAATATGCAAAATAAGGTTGAACTTTTTGACTATGGTCCTGGGCAGAAAATGGGCTGTAATAAATTACTTAAGAATTAGCAAATGGACTGCAAATTATTAAAAATAGCAAATGGGCTCTGTGTTGTCTACCACAGATTTGGAGGCTGACTTGTGGGCCTACAAAGTTCATGCGTACACAAGGTTTCTCAAAAAAGAAATTTAGTCAACAATCGACTCTACAAGTGTCAGACCGTTAGATGTCAATCTAACGGCAATCATGCTTCTTCAGTCTCTGATCTTTCTGTCCCAGCCGCCCAAACCAGCATGGTCGGAACCGCCTGCTCCCGCCTCCCATGGCCTGCTGTGCTGCCAGGCAGGCCTCACGGCCAATAATACTTGCATCCCTGGCATGTATATCCCTCTACTCACCCACACCTCCTGTTATTTTTCGGCGACGGCATCTGAACCAGTCAACCCTCGTACTCTCCACCGCGTGGGCAACCACTATCGCATCTTCCCCGGCTTCGTGTCGTTCCCTACATAGGCCTCGCCGTCGTCCACCGCCCTGGTGCTCTCGGTCCGGCATGGTCAACATGGTCAACGAACGACATCCATCGGAAGTGGACTATACGTGGAGAGGCTGACAGCTGGGTCCACAACCGCACACAAGGAAATGCCTCCTTATTGCACGCAAAATAATGATTCCTCTGCCTGACATCTGGGACCCACCGGAAGGGCCTCTATATTTCGCGAAAAAAGTTCCCTTCGCTGATAGGTCGGACCCACCAACTATATCTTCGCACGCAAGGAAGTGCCTTCTTATTGCACACAAAAAAATGAATACCCCCTGCTAGCTGGGACCTACCATAGTGGGAGGCTGACTTGTGGGCGTACTAAGTTGACGGGACGGAGGGCTTTGTCAACTTAGTCAATATATGAACGATTCTAGTTCCAGTGACCGTATGATGTCCATCCAACGGCCGTAGTGCTTCTTCAACCCCTGGTCTTCTTGCTCCAGCCGCCCAAAGCAGCGCCGGTCGTGCCGCCTGCTCCTGCCTCCCGTGGTTGGCTGTGCTGCCGTGGAAGCCTCACCGCCCTCTACTACTCCCACTGCTGGCCAGGCCATCCCTCCACTCACCCACACCCCCCTATTATTCTGCGGTAACGGCAGCCTCACACCGCAGTCAAACCAGTGAACCCACGTACTCCTCTCCGCGTGGGCATCCACTGCCGCGTCTTCCCCGGCTCCGCATCGTCCCCTTTCTGTCGTCCACCGCCATGGTGCTCTCGGCGCGGCGTGGTCAATGTGGTCAACGACCGACTTCCATCGGAAGAGTACTGTACATGGAGAGGCTGACAGCTGGGTCCACAGTAGCCGCAAGGAAGTGCCTCCTTATTATGCGCAAAATAATTATTCCTCCACCTGACAGCAGGGATCCACCGGACGGGCCACCGTATTTCACAAAAAAATCGTTTCCCCCCTGATTGTTGGGACCCACCGGACGGGCCATCGTATTTCGCGAAAAAAACGTTCCCCCCGCTGTCAGCTCGGACCCATCGGAAATGCCTCCTTATTACGCACAAAAAAATGAATACTTCCCTTACTAGCTGGGACCCATCTTGGTGGGAGGCTGACTTGTGGGCCTACTAAGTTGACGGGGATGGAGGGCTTTGTCAACTTAATCAATATGAATGATTCTAGCTCCAGTGACCGTACGATGTCCATCCAACGACCGTAGTGCTTCTTCAACCTCTGGTCTACTTGCTCCAGCCACCCAAACCAGCGTCGGTCGTGCCGCATGCTCCTATCTCCCGTGGCCGGCTGTGCTGCCGCGGAGGCCTCACCGCCCCCTACTATTCCCACCGCTGGCCAGGCCCTGCGGCGACGGCAGCCTCACACTGCAGCCGAACCAGTGAACCCTCATACTCCTCTCCGGGCGGGCTTCCATTGCCGCGTCTTCCCTGGCTCCGCGTCGTCCCCTTCCTATGCCTCACCATCGTCCACCGCCTGGTGCTCTCGGTGCGGCGTGGTCAACGTGGTCAAGGAACGACTTCCATCGGGCATGGACTGTACGTGGAGAGGCTGACAGCTGGGTCCACCGCCGCAGCAAGGAAGTGCCTCCTTATTACGCGGAAAATAATGATTCCTCCACCTAACAGCAGGGACCCACCGGACGGACCACCGTATTTCATGAAAAAAACGTTTCCCCCCTGACTGCTGGGACCCACCAGCTACATCTTTGCACGCAAGGAAGTGCGTCCGGCCAAAAAAAAACGATTCGTCCCCTGACTGCTGGGACCCACCAGCTACATCTTCGCACGGAAGGAAGTGCCTGACAGTCGGGACCCACCTAGTCGAAGCGTACGTAGCGTTGTCATTCTGGTCACGAACGTGTACGTACATACTGGTCGATGTAGAGGCGCGCACGTATCGTAGTAGAGGCGCACACGTAGCATGTACACATACGTACAACGGCCAGTGTGCAAGAAAGAAAATACGGCCACGTACGTACATACGGGCAGGGTCTCGAACGCCTACTCGCGCATACGTACGGCCAGGGCTCGTGTACATGGCTGGGTCGGAATGGAGAAACAACGTCGTTGTCGTGTTCATGGGAGCCAACCGGGTGGGTCGGAACGGAATGCGTCGTCGTGTTCATCGGGAGGGCTTGGACGGAACAGCCGATGGAAATGAGGCCTGGCGTACCGCAGAACAGAGGAAACGGCCTTGTGTTCGACCGGCCACGTTCGAAACGGGGTCCTGTTCATCGGAAGGGGTCTGGTGTACCGCAAAACGGAGAAAACAGACTTGTGTTCGACCTCCTACGGTCGAAACGGGGTCCTATTGATCGGGAGGGGTATGGCGTACCGCAAAACGGAGGAAACGGACTTGTGTTGGAGCGCTACGGTCAAAACAGGAGTCCTGTTCATCGGGAGGGGTGTGGCGTACCGCAAAATGGGACTCCACGGGATACTGTCCATCTCCACCGTCGACCTCCTCCAGCTTCCATGCGCTACTGTTCATCCACCGTCGACCTCCTCCAGCCTCCACCCACGACTGTTCATCCATGGGCTCCTGTTCATCCAGCCTCCACCGCGCGCTACTTCACCGGCTACTGTTCAACCAGCCCTCTCCACGGGCTCCTGTTCAACCACCCCTCCACGGGCTACTGTTCATCCACCCCTCCACCGTCTACTGTTCATCCAGCCCTTCATGGGGTCGTCTTGTTCATCCAGCCCTCCACGGGGGCCTATTCATCTAGCCCCAACCGGCTCGATCGATCGGGGTCCTGTTCATCCAGAGGCAACACCACGGGGTCCTATTCATTCACCCCCACCGGGAACTGTTCATCCAACCCCCCTCCCAGCAACGCTTCCTGTTCATCCAGAGGCAGCATCGATCGGCTTCAGTTAGCATCAGTAGCAAAGGAATTGCTCGACCGGGTTCAGTTATCAGCCATCGATCGATCGCTCGGGTTCAGTAACACGTAGCCTGCAATGCAATCGTCCGGGTTCAGTAACGTAGCTAGTGCAATCGCTCGGGTTCAGTTAGAGCCTAACGCCTCGCTCGGGTTCAGTTACAGCCCAACGCCTCGCACACACGCACATACGTGTACGAGAGAAACGCGCATCGCTCGGCCCCCGACCACCCACCGTAACTGAGAACTCGCCAAAATTTTCCTCGCCCTTGCTTCTACCACTGTTTTTTCTATCATGGACGACCCAAAGAATGTCATGCAGCTGCGTCTCCAGCCATTCCAGGACGAAAAGCCCCTTTTTTGTCATCTCAACTCATAATGGACGAGTTGGTGAATCGTCTCCGCGGTTTATTTTTGCTGGTTTTTTTCGTCCCATCATTTTTGCCCTTTTTTTTTGTCCCCTCCCCTCCCCCTCCCACACGCGCCCACACACACACCAAAAAAACCCGCCCCACAGGAAAATGAAGGAAAACCGGATCAACTCCCCTCCTCTCGATCCCCTCCATCTTCGTGACGTACGAAGCCGCACGAGATCGCCCCCGCTGACGACCTCATAGAGAAGACGCTGCGATCTCTTGCGATCTCGCCGCCACCGGGATCGGCGTCTGTCGCCACCACCGACCTCCGGGATTGGCATCTCTCGCTACCGCCGAGGTACGGGATCCCGCATCATACCAGAGAGACACTGTCTACGGAGTCCGGGATCGACGCCGCGGACGTAAGGGATCACCGTCGCCGACCTTCCAGACGAGATGTCGCCGCCGCCGACCTCTGAGGGGAGACGCCGCCGCCACCTGTGGTAAACCCTAGGACAGGGCGGTTTCAACTTTCAACCCCAGGGCAGGCCGACAACTTGTCGATTTGTTGTTCTTCCCTTATAAGGTACGACATCCCCTTCTTGTGTGCTCATGCAAACATATAGTTCTTGATGTGGTTGATGGAAGTAGTCTAGGATTTGATAATTTCTCCACTCTGTGATTTGGATTGATTTCTTGAATTTAGCCAAACGCCTTTGCTTGTGCCCCAAATTCCCCATCACTCTCTTTGTCACAGCATGGTCTCAACAATGGTGCCTTCACCCTTGCTTGTGCCTCTACCCACGTGGTCATCTTTGAGACGTGGTATTCATTCACATGACAGAGTTCTCTTTGTAAGTGATTAGATGATTTGGAACTCGCTCACTTATACATGTTTGATTGATGAACTTGATATTAGTGACCTTTCATATGTTTATCGTTCTGGAAGTTTCATCCACCCGAACTGGATATGCATACTCTCCATCACCACTGATTCTTGAGGTCGCTCGTGTGGGACTCTTTATCTGCCATTTACTGATTTGAGTATATGTTGCAGATCCTTGAGGATAGGTGCGGTAACTAGCGACACATGCTGGAGCTTCTAGCGGCGGCATTACCTGTATCCACCTCTCCCTGGTCGCCTTTAAGAGTGTGTGCGGCCGACCGTTAAGCTTGTCATGACGCTCTTTGAATTTCTGGGCAAGTCGCAGCCTTTTCAGATTCATCAACACAAGTTACATCAGTAGTCAATATGGTTCAGATGCATAATAGTACGTACTTCGTTTCCTTTTGGTTGTGTATATTGCATCTTGTGAGAAAGTGTTCTCTTATTTCCCCTTTTTTTTGCTCAATCATAAAATAACTCATATGCTTTAGTTGAGGAATTTTGAAGATTTCATTATTGCTGATGGATGTGTTCTTTTGCAGTTGCGGGGTGGAAGTTGTCGATGTTGTTCAATTGTATGCTGCCCCTTGAGGGGAAGTCGTGCGTGCGCCCAGTGAGGAGAAGCGGCAAGGGCTCCAGGTGTGAGAGGCTGAAGCTCGGGGACGACGACATCATGCACAAGAGGGCATATAGGAGGTTGTCCGAATTCATGTTCCTCATGCTCTGAAGGACCAAAGGGATTTGGGTGGTCAACTCTGAAACTTGGAATTGTCGTTTCTTTTCTGAAAAATCTGAACTTCTGCATATGTCTCACCCCTGAACTTTGCCGCTTGACTTGATTGTGCCCAGTTAAAATGGATGAGAAGGCCCGTCTAGGTGTACTCGTGTCACATGTGTAAGATTGTCAAAAATTGATTTTTTTGTGTGTGGTCTCTTTACTCCCCCGCCTACCTCAATGGCAGATGTGAAGAACCACCTCAATCAGATGTGCTTTGCCGCGTCATGCTAGAACTATAATTGCCGGCTGCCGTGCAAAACCATCTTTGGCGATCAAGGTAAAGACTGGGGCAGATCCATTGCTTCCTTTTGTATTTATTTCTGTAAATACTTAGTACTGCAATGAATAATACAAAAATGGATCAAAGATACTTTCAGAGTTTTTTTGTGCCTTGGCGAATAACACTACTGAAGACGATCTACAATTTCTCTTATTTCAGAATTATTTTTGTTCTTGCACGTTCTGTTAGAACGAATAGGCCACGGAACTCATATATATTGATATTACTCAGATAACACCTCTTGTACATAAAGCATCTGTACTAGACGCATGTGCTTAGTATATTTTGGATTTTTTGTTTACCCCAAAATGCAATATAGATATGCCATTGACAGTTTTTTGGAGCACTAGGTTAGCATTTGCTGTGATGCTGATAGGAAAAGCCTGTTTGTTTCCTCATAAAATGTTGCCTATCAGTTAACTCTTCTTTTTAGTTAGCATGCACTGGGCCTGACGATGATGTACTGATGTACACCTTCTTTTTAGTTAGAACTGTGTCTGCTATTGAT
The DNA here is from genome assembly GCF_018294505.1 of Triticum aestivum. NCBI lineage: Eukaryota > Viridiplantae > Streptophyta > Magnoliopsida > Poales > Poaceae > Triticum > Triticum aestivum. Next base: position 188,620,881 of record NC_057807.1, read on the forward strand.
CTATCTTGCTTAATAAAAATAACTCTGTATGTTTCAGAAACAAGAGGTAATGCTAACATCTAATTCTGTTGTAAACTTGATTCAACCTTGGGGCGTGGACCATGATAGATTGATGACCTGATGTCACATGGCAGCTGGAGCCATCATTGACCACGACCGTGCCAGGAGCACCGGGGAAAAGGCGAGGACATGTTGGTACTGATGGAATAATGTGGATTGGGTCGTCCTCCTCCAGAAACATATTACACAATATACTTAAGTCGATTGATCCTATTCGGTAAAAATGCCCCTCATTTGCTTGATTAAACTCTACCTTGGTAAAATTAATTGAGTTGGGAACAGTAACATATATACATCTGCTATGTCTGGTATCTATCTGGTTATATTAAACTGACAGTTTATTCTTCTTGCTGGAAGGATATGTCGTGAAAAATGATCCAGATGCTATTAAAGTTGTAACCTTTGACTGTCCATGTGAGTTAATTCTATGAACAATACTACTAATCCTTGACCTATGTCCACTTAATGGTCCTCTCACCTTGAATCATATCAATCTGCTATCAATGCCAAAGACTTAGCTTCGATTGCTCACCACCCGCTTAAATCTATTTTTTTGAACACCTCAATCTTTCCTGATTTTTTTGACACACTGAGCAGCATCGCAAGTTAATTCAAGGAATTGTTCTTCTAAACATGTATTCTTTCCTGTCCACGAAATGTAATGCTTTGTACGAAACAATCAGCCTTAAAAACAAATTAGTATTGATGTTCTTTTAAATATTTAAGTCGGAAACTTGAAACTTATATGTGTTAAACTGTGTTGAAAAGTAATCCAAAAATATTACATTTTTGCTAAGAATTGGTATAAAAAAAATTAGAAATACAGAAGTAATATGTAGAAGGTGGTACCCTAGAGAGATGTGTATGTTTAATTGTGATATTTTTAGGAGTACCTTTGTGGATCTGATATATCTTTCTTTTGTAGGATATGGTTGCTCTTGCTTCATCTAAATAGTACGTCTGGACTGCCATGAGACCGCGATTGGTGTAGGAAATCTTAAAAGCTATCATATTGGTCACAAGAACTTGCAATACATCAATGCACTATTCTTTTGAATTTTTTAGTGACACCACAACTACCACCTCTTCACTAAATGACAGAGGTTGCTAGCAACTGCACTTGGAAAGATTGAATTTAGAGGTATGTTTCCTGTATCAAGTGCATGTCAAGGGTTGATAAGATACTTAAAGAATCAATTCGTACAACATTATTCACTGGAGGTAGCATCACGATGACACATAATTAAGGGCTCATATTAATTGGGAGTGTCTAAAAATTTACTGGCTATTCTGATGTTCCATAAATCGTTAGTTTACTGAAAAAGGAAGGAGCTACCATCGTGCTTTGATTGTGTTCATCCTGGACTAATCATGATCAATTTGATGAGCTCTCCTTTGCTCTGATGAGTAAGCTCTCGAGCTAATTCTTTCTTCTGAATATTTTGGTTACTCCCTCTGTTCGGAAAAACTTGTCACAAGCTTGTCCCTCAAATGGATGTATCTAGCACTAACTTGGTGCTAGATACATCCATTTAAGGGATAAGCTTTTCCGGACGGAGGGAGTAAATGTCAAGTTTAAGCTATAGAACAGTTTCATGCCTTTATTTCTCCACAACATTATGAATTATTATTTTCACCTGTAGACTGTACCCCAAATTCTTCCATACTCTAATGATCTTGTGTTCAAGTAAGTAATATCTATCATTGTATAAAATCTTCTGAATTTAACTGTATCTAAAAGAAGATGTTTTTTGGTTTTCTAGGGAGCATCAACTACATGTTATGTCAGGCTTGACCATATCAGGTGAAGGGAGTGACAAGCAAGTACTTTGTTGACAATGAGGAGAAGACAAGCAATATGGTAAAGAGCGACTCATTGGCGAAGCAACTTTATTAATTGATTGAAGTGGTTGATGCCGTAATTTTCACATCCTATTTTTCTTGGTTGTAGAAAAGATAACCATGTACACAACAGAGAGAAAATGTTGACTATTCTTCGCATCCTACCTATTGGTAATGAGAGAATATAGCACTGTTTATTTGAGTGATGTGACCTATCAACTTCCCTTTAGTTTGCATTTCAGTATTCTGGTTTTGATGCCCTGGGGGTACACAAGGTTTTCCATTTAGTTGTGTTCAACACTGAAAAATGATATATCATTTTGTCCTTCATATACTAAATCATCAGAGTGTGCACGTCTATTTGAGCTCTGTTTTTTTTATTAAACTCTAAGGCCACCATAGAGACCCTGAATTTTATTTTATTTATGCAAAAAAATATACTAGAATTTTCTGAATTTTTTATTCAGAGAGAGAGAGGGAGGGAGGGAGGGAGGGAGGGAGGAAGATGCAATTTCCAGGACATTTATGACTCTATTCAGGTATGACTCTATGTCGTGCTTCTCTTGTTCACCCGGAAGTTTATTGACGGGAAGGAAGCCACTTCTGCTTTGATGATTTCTTGGAAGTTCAGGTTAAAACAGTTTTGCTCTTGAAGTCCTGATTCTGGTTTATCAATTCTTTGCATAACCTATGTAATGATTGGTTGGGATTTTTGTATAGTCAAGAGAATGCACAATCAGTATATACAAGCTAGGTTGTTTACAAGAGAATTTGATTCATTGCAGTTGCCTACAAGGTACTTGAACAAAATGCTTGAGAAATATTTTAAGGAGTATAATTTAGCTCTGAGGCTATTATTACAAAAATCCATGGAATCCTTGGTTGTGATAGTTATGTCTCGAAATGCGTCGATCCCTACGCATACTCTCCATCACCACTGATTCTTGAGGTGGCTCATGTGGGACTCTTGATCTGCCATTTACTAATTTGAGTATATGTTGCGGGTTGATGTGTTGCAGATCCTTGAGGTCAGGTCCGGCATTACCTATATGGACCTCTCCCTGGTCGCCTTCAAGAGTGTGTGCGGGCTTGCCCGGCGACAGGAAAAGCACAAGCTTCAGAGCCACAATCACCGGCTGCACCGCGGGCTTTCCCGGCGACAGCGTCTCCTATGGTGGTGAGGAGGGAGGGAGGGTTAGGCTGCCGGGAGGGGCGGCGCGTGGGAGGGAGGCTGTGTCCACATGTGGTACTAAGTTGTTTCTGGGTTACATTGAAGCTTATCTTGTTCCTTAGTTGATTTAGACATCAAATATATAACCTCTGTTTTTTATCAGCAAACAGGTGAACTAATAAAGGAAGACTTCTTCCATAAATAGTAGTACATTTACTATGCAGATGATTTGACAAGTAAGCAAACAAGTCAGCATCTCACTTTATTATTTAAGTTGTTTTCCACATCTGAATCTTTGCTTGAATCACTTGATTGTTAAATCTATTTGTTGTTGCCGTACAATGATTTTCTATTTTCCTTGTGGTGCAATTTTTGTTGATTCAGAAAGATGGCCCTGCTCATCGGGCTCAAGCAGCAGCGAGCAAGGCCAGCGACAACGGAAATGTTGTGGCTGGCGCCCATGCACCTCTACCTGACTTCAATGCACCTTTGTGTTTTGTGAGTATATAGAGATAATAATACGCAGATTCAGTTATCTATATGCAGAAAGTTTCCTTGTTTTCTTTTAGTAATTATGTAGAACATCAATATTCAATATTAGATGACACATAGGCCACATCATCCAGTAAATGTGTTAATCATAATAAATCATGGACGGTTGCTGACATTGGATATTCATAGAATGCTAATAAGTTACATCCTCGAGTAATATGAGAGTATTTAGATTTTGGTGGAGCTAAACTATACAACATGATGCACAAATTCTTGTTGATTGCAGCATTTTAAAATGTCGACAATTCCCAGGTTTGCATTTATTTGGTGGTGTGCCTGTGGAACTTTGTGAGAACTTGAGTATTACGAGTATACCATTTCTGTAGGTAATCATTTTCCAACAACCTGATGGTTTGTGCAGACCATCAGGTACATAATAGCAATATCTTAACTATTTTAATATTCTTTACGAACCATCGTCAAAGAATACAAGATATACTTATTGTTAGTTCTTCGTTGACACCTACTGTTCTTACTGAACTGTAATTGTTAACAATATGTAGTACTGTAGGATTAATGGACAGAAGGTTCTGTTGTCCAGTTGATGCTACTAATTTTGGCCCTACCAAAGTATCTCTTCTGCATGATATATACTTATTGTTAGTTCTTCGTTGACACCTACTATTCTTACTGAACTGTAATTGTTAACAATATGTAGTACTGTGGGATCAATGGACGTAAGGTTCTGTTGTCCAGTTGATGCTACTAATTTTGGCCCTACCAAAGTATCTCTTTTGCATGATATCTTCTTAAATATGAAAATGAGGAAGTCAGTATCTCGGCAGCATGCAGGCAACTTAGCCAATGATGTAGGAGGATCCAGTTCTTTTGGAGTCAAATTTTTGGACTGGTAGTGTATATTCTGAATTATTTTGTAAACAAATGTGAGGAGTGGGAGACGTCTGCAGTTGTAAAATTTACTTGTGCGGGTGGAGGTTCTGGTTTTAAGATCGTATTGTTATTTATCATTTTCCGTTGTAATTGTTTACTAATTATGACATGCTTTTTCTTTCTTCTGGGTATGAACCATTATTTTTGGATTCACTGGAACAAGATGGAAGAGCTAACAGTTGTTTTACACCAGTACAAATGCTCTTCAGAGGTGGGGGCATTAAAGAGTAGATGAACTGGGCTGAGGCCCTCGTGGCTACGCTCGAAGTTGAGAACAACAAGGAGATGGGGATGAATGGAGCGGTCTTAAAGGAGAAACTACAACATTTTGCTATCATTTTTTTACTGATTTGTTGAAATGTTAAAATGTGGATGTTGTAAGTCCATGATATGAAGTTTGTGTTTGAGTCAAGTACTATTGTGCGCATGGATCTTCTTATGCTGACCATCTTGAAATGGAGATTGCAGGCCTTGTCTCAGTTTACTTTCGTCATCACCTACTTTCCGAAGAAGTTTGGTGATGGAAGCCATCGAGTTTTGTACTTATCTTATATGCGGACATCATTGTTGTTACTACAGAAGTTCCATTAACTTTATCTATGTTATTTAATCTGTTGTTCTATTCATTCTATTACATTGGGCTTTTAGGATATACTGTAGCCGATGAATGTCAACATTGAGTGAGGAAGAGGGGGGTTGTGAGAGATTGGGGGAGGGTGGGGGGGGGGTGAGAGAGAAGGGGTAAAGGGAGAGGGGGGAGAGCGAGGTGGTGCAAGAAACATATATGCAATGTATTTATAGGTGTAATCGAGAAAACAAACTAAAAGGCCTGTAGCAACGCACGAGCATTCTACTAGTAGAAGTAGGAGCCCACGACATCTATGATGATACGGATTTTATCACAATTATCGTCATAGAAGTGTCATAAGTATGACAGAAAAAATTTCCGTTCGGCCCAAAATGTCATGGATGTGTCTTTTCTTTGTAGTGTAAACTATGTTCAGAACCTTACAAACTTGATATATGTGAGTTGCATGGGTTAAGTAAAGACTTACATATTGAGAAAGCTAGAATTGTTCTAAATTATATTTATGTTGATATCTGTAACCTGTTCACATTGTTACCGGAGATCATTGATGCAAGTTTCACAAGTTGAAGAGGACATGTCGTTAATTTTCCAACTAGCATGTTGCTAGGTTGCATACTCGTTGTTACATCATGCATTGTTACCTTGATCCAAAAACATGGGTTGCTTGCGAGTACATTCAAAGTACTCATTGGCTTGCCACTGGTTATTTAATTGGCCAGGCATGGAAGAGCAGGAGTTCGAGGAAGAGTTCTTTGGTGACGAACATGCGAACTAGGATGCTTCCCAGTCAGAATTCCTGTAGGGTTAAGGCAGATGGCATGGGTTCTACTTATCGACGAAGATTCGCTGCTTATGTTTCATTTGATGTTCAACCCTTAAGGCTTTATCAATGTAAGACTTGACCATAATGGTCTTAATTTGTGTAATACAGTATGTGTGGATGTAAGGCTCTTGTTATTCAGCTTCTGTGTGTTCAGTGAGCATTGATCTCTGGGATCACTGTACATGTGCATTCGGTGATCTCGACTTATGAGTCGGGGTCCCCACACAGGGTCTGCCGACGGTGTGGCCGCATCTGGGTCTCTGGCTAGAAGCTCCGTGATGGGAGAGAGTCCGGCAGGGTTCATCCTCCCGTCTTCGGACGAAGTGGTCCGCCCCGGATCTAAGGCCGAGGCGGCCATGAGTGTCAACCCATGGACGGGATCTTATGGTAGATCCGAAGGGCCTACTTCGTGTGGGCGAGGAGCGGCGGCCGAGGTCACGAACCCCTCAAAGATCAGGTCTCCTCGGATATCGGTAATGTAGTTCAAACTTCCAGACCTGATCTGGTGACCAGGGGTGTAGCTGTCGACCTGCTCAAGGTGACCGGTCGAGTTGGCACGTAACACGAAGCCGCCGAACACAAAGAGTTGACAAGGGAGAAAAGTCTCCCTCGAAACAGCGTCATTGTCAATGACGAGGCGAGCCATCGATTCTTCTGTCAACAACACAATGGAACTCTCAATGAAAGCACCAATGTCAGGTTCAAAACCGGCAGATCTTAGGTAGGGCATCTCAAGCTATGTGTCTGAGGATCAATGGTAACAAGGAACAATAGGGACATGTTGTTTACCCAGGTTCAGGCCCTCTTAAGGGAGGTAAAAACCTACATCCTGCTTGATTATATTTAGTGTGCATAAGGGTTACAAGAGTTGATCTACCTCAAGACCGTGATGGCTAAACCCTAGCTACCTAGCCTATGATTCTTCTCCCCTTCTACGGATCTAACCCTTCGGTTTATATACACACTGAAGGAGCCTAGGGTTGTACAGAGTCGGTTTGTAGAGGAAGGAAGTATTACACCCGGACACCAAGCTTGCCGATCTACGCACATAGGACTTCTACCCGGACACAGGTGATAGTCTTCTGCTTTGTCTTCACGGCCCACCAGTCTGGCCCATATCGAATAGACCGGACACCCGAGGACCCCCTAATCTAGGACTCTCTCACCCAGCCCTCGAGCAAGTCTCAGTCGCCGCTAGTATGCCAGGTTGCGATGCCATGGTCAAGGCCAGGGGTGAGGGCTTGAGAGCCAGTAGGGGCCCCTGAGACGCGATGCTCAAAGGCCCCGCTTTAACGTGCAAGCGATTCGCGCGAGAAAAGAGTGGCCCGGATCTGAGGGGATGCCTATGAGGGGTTGAGTCTCGAGGTGCCAGCGAGGCCGCCCTTGGTCCCAGCTCGGGAGGTTCCTGCGAGTTAGCCAAAAAAAGAAAACAAGGCGTGCAGCCGCGCTTGCTATCCTGCTGGCGATCTTTCCACAAGAAGACGAAGGCACTAAGGATCCAGTGAGGTGATGTGCGCGGGGCTGGCCGACCGCGAGTAGAACTCGGTCTCTTAGGTTTATCGGCACTGCAGGGACGGACCCGAGCACAAGCACCATGCCAGTAGCCCCCGTTGCAGGATGAGTAAGAGGCGTGTTTAGCAATGCGCGGAGGCCGCGAGGGGCAACTCCAGGGGTAATGAGATGGCAGGAATAACATTAACAACCATGATAAATCGAGCATGCATAACTAGTCTGAAGTACATGAACTAAAATGGTGCAGCTACAGGTTCTAGCCCTGATAGCTCGAGGATAGTGCAGCCCGAGGGGCGCCCTCAACTGAACAAACCAAAAAGTCACCTGGCACCGTCGTTGAGGAAGTGTTGGGGAAGTTGAAGATGCGCGCTGCAGAGGTCGCTCCTCATGAGTCATTCGGATCCTGAGTCATGGTGGGCTCGCGAGGTTCCGGCATCTCCTCCATCAGGATCGCCTGGCTCCTGGCCTCTTGAGCCGCCGGGACACCCTGCATGTAGCACTGGTGCGTGGCAGCCATGTTCAGCAGGCCGAACAACATGTGGACATGGCTGTAGCGGCAGCCCGTGCTCCGGCCGATGCGGGACGGCCAGAAGAGCTCCTAAGAAGCGTCCCTGTTGAGGCCTGTCATGTTGACACAAACGCGCAGCTCGCTACCCATGTTAGGGGCAGCAGCTGCACTGAGTGGTGCGGGACGGCGCTCGCCGCACATGGCTCACGCTTCCTGAAGCTCTTCGATTGCCTTGGTGATGAACTCCTGAGCTCCTGGCGCCTCGCCCCCTACACCCTGCTCACGGAAGCACGCTTTGATGCACGCCTCCACATGGTGCCCGAACGCCTCCCTCATGACGCTGGGCAGGTCAGAGACCCTCCATATGAGAGCCCCCGAGCCCATGCTGAGAGGGGCACCAGGCACGCCTTCCTATGCGAGAGGGAAGGGCGGCCCAGCAGTGGGCGCGGGTCCTAAGGCACGATCATTGGATGCCCCAACCTCTTGACGGCCCCTGAGAAGGAGCTTCTTCTTCTTCTTGGGGACGGCCTCAGGAGGACGGATGGCACCCTCGTCATCTGAGTTCTCGGCTGCTGCGGCCTGGTAGGCGCGCTCGAGGGAGCACGCCGCATCCTTCTCGTTGTAGGCGACCGTGATGATGCCGACGCTTCCTGACGTCTTGAGGACATTGTAGCCGTGGTGGGTCACCGCCATGAACTTGGCGAGGGCTAGATACCCAAGGATGGCGTTGTACGGGAGGCGAATGTGAGTGACGCCAAAGTCGATAGCTTGGTGCGGTAGTTGTCATGCTTGCCGAAGGTGACGAGGAGACGAATCTGCCCTATGGGGACGGTGGAACCGTCGGTCACCCCTGAGAAAGGCCTGGTGGGGAGGAGCTGGTCATACGCCACCTGGAGCGTCTCGAACGTCTCGACGGAGAGGACTTTGAGCCCTGCGCCACCGTCGATTAGTGTCTTGGTGACGAGGACGTTGCTTGATGGTCGGCGAGCAGAGCATTGGGAGCACACCAGCAGTGGCTGAACACTTGAGCTGGTCTGTAGAGTCGAAGGTGATGGCGTACTTGGACCACCTGAGGGGACAGGATGCCTCGATCTTGAGGAGGGCCGCGTTCACCTCATAAGCGAACTTCTTGAAGATGCGGTGAGAGGTGGGGGCCTGAGCGCCACCCAAGATGCAGGCAATGGCGCGGGGCTCTTGGAAGCCCCAAGCCCCATCATCTTGGCGGTGGTCGTCGTTCCTCATTGGCAGTGGCAGCAGCGGAGGGAGGCCGCCGTTCCCCTGAGGTCGGTCCTCATGAGGTTGGTCCCTCCAGGAGCCATGGCGAGGCTGACCCTGCCAGCGGTCCTCACGGGGCTGATCGCACCAGTCCTGGTGAGGGTCGCGGTTGTCCCAGCGGCCACCACTGTGGGCTCCTCCGTGGCCATAGCCACGGTTGTTGCGCTCGGCATGGTGGCCAAGGCATCCATCACGGATCGCCCTGAGCTCTTGGCAGTCATTGGTGTTGTGATTGTGGACATTGTGGAAGACGCAGAACGGGCGGCTACCCTTGGAGGATTCAGGGTGGTCGCAGCCGCGCTTCATCTCAGGTACGGCTGCGAGCACGGTAGGGCCCTTGCGTTTCACGTCCTTAGCCTTGGCCTTCTTGTCTTCAGGATCGACCTCTGGAGGCTCCAGGAGGGCGAGGCGGCCTTCCTCTGCCCTCGCGCACCTGGTCGCCATGTTGAACATCTCCCGAGCCGAACACAGGTCCTCGTGGATGGCGATCTCCTCCTTCATCTTGACATCCCGGATGCCATCAGAGAACGCCGAGATGATAGCCTCATCTGACACCTTTAAGATCTTGAGGTGAACGTTGGTGAAGCATTGTATGTACTTGTGCAAGGTTTCACCCGGCTGCTGCTTGATGCAGCACAGGTCGCCAGCTGCGGGAGCACGGTCGTGAGTGCCCTGGAAGTTGGCGATGAAGCACTTGCGCAGCCCATCCTAGGAGGAGATCGACCCCACCAAAAGGTCTAGGAGCCACGAGCGTGTGCCATCCTTGAGCGCCATGGGAAATCAGTTCGCCATGACTTTCTCGTTATCGTTGGCTACCTTGATGCTCAGCTCGTAGAGCTGGAGGAACTCAGCGGGGTCAGGAGTACCGTCGTAGCGCAGAGGCAGATCCGGCTTGAACTAGCCAAGCCACACAACGTGGCGCAGCTCCAGGGTGAAAGCACAGCAACCCGCCGCACTCACAGGGGCCAGCCGCAGTGGGGGAGCCTGATCTTGATGCCCGTGCATCATCGCCTCTGACGGCACGCGGTCTTGGCGTGGTGGAGCTGGAAGCGCACGCGCCTGCCTTGGGGCCGCCGCACCACCTGGCAACTTTCTTCATCACGCATCGGGATCCTGCGTGGTGGGCCGCGCTGGGGTGCCTCGCGCCTTGGCTTGGGACCCACGTCGTGCAGAGGAGGGGAGGAGGCGCGCTGTGACCCGTCGCCCGCCAAGGACGGCGAAGGACGAGGCGAGCAGGATGGCGCCGGGGCCTCGCCCGCGGCATTGATGAGCTCGGTGATGCAGGCAAGCCAGTCGTCATAGAGGTCATTGGCAGCGCGGTAACGCAGGAGTTCTCGCGCCATGAGCAACGCATGCTGTGCACCCGCCATCCCGCGATGACCGTGAGAAGACGGCGCCATGGCTGGAGTGGCTGACGGAGTCGCGGTGCGGCCGTCACGCTGCACAGATGGTGGCAGCGACGAGTCCTACTGCTCTCGGTCAGCAGGGCCGATGGCGGTGTTAGCCACCACGGAGGCAGAACGGCAAGGGCGCACGGTTGCCCACAGGCGCCGTTTGGGTGACACGGGCGACCCGGCACTCTCCACGGACACCGCGAGAGTTGGCCATGGGAACGATGGAACGACGATGGAGCGAACGGTAGAAGAGGGGCTTCGACATGCCCCTACCTAGCGCGCCAAATGTTGGATTCAGGGCTTCGCAGACCCAAGGAAGTTTCGAACTCTGGGGCGTATGTGATGAACTCTGCCTCTCAAGCCAACCAGTTGGTCGCCCCCATGGCCTAGCTCGATGAACAAGAAAGAAGATGGACACATCAGTTTACCCAGTTTCAGGCCACCTTGCGGTGTAAGACCCTACTCCTGCTTTTGGGTAGATTAGCCTCATGAGGGGCTGAGGGTGAACTAGTACAAAGGAAGAACAACCTCGTAATGTCTGTTCTAGTGAGGGAACCAGTTGAGGATCGGATCGACCCCCATATATGATGGTGGCTAACCTATATTTATAGTGGCATTGGTCCTCTTCCCCCAAAGCGTAGGCGGGAAGGGACCCCACAGTGGCCAATTTGAAAGAGGACAAGTAGTACATCTTATCGTGATGAAAGGTGGTCTTCGCCTGCAAAGCTTCTGGCCGTGACGCTGTGGTGGGCTCGACAATGACATCCGTCATGCCGTCCTGGCGTCTTGGTCTTGTTGCACGGGAAGGGAAACCTTTGGGTGATTCCTAGAGACCCCCCGCCTGTGCTGGCCTCCTTGGCACGAAAGAGGAAACCTGCTGCTCTATGCCCGCTGGCGCCTGCCTGGCCTTGGTTGCCATGGCTTGCGTCACCTCAACCTCATGAGGTGGGCACCTGCATAGAGATCTCTGCTCCTCGGAAGCCAGCCTGAGGAGGCCGCCCCCTCCGGAGGTCTTGATGTCGCCCGCCTCGTGAGGCTTGGCCCCTCGCGAGGGTCTTGTGTCGAAGGTGCTATACATGAGTCGTACCCGGCCGTCGATGGAGCCACGCTATGGGCCATAGGAAGGCAAGTTTGGGTACCCTGGTTCCCAGAACGCTGACACTCAAGATTCTCCATCTTTATTTTAGTGAAGATCACATTGAGTTCATAGGATAGCCAATACTATTAAAAGGGGATGAGGTGTTGCTTAATGGCTTGCTTGGTCAAATGCTTAGTGATACTGCTCCAAAACCTTAGCCACTTTCGCCATCCAAATATGTCAAAACCCTAAACTCCAACTCGGCCCCACCGATTCTTTCATTCTGGTGCCACCGAGATCATATGACATAGCCAGTGCCAGAAACCCTAACAGTCCGGTCTCACCAATACGGGTCTCGGTCTCACCGACATGGCCTTGCCAACGTTGTGTGACTTGTTGTGTTTATTTCGGTCTCACCGAGTTATGCGACCAGTATCACTAACTTGGCTTGACAGACTCTCTGTTGCATTATTGTTTCAGCTCGGTCTCACCGAGTTGATGCAATCGGTGCCACCGAGATGATGTTTTCCCTAAGCCCTAGCACATTGGTCTCACTGAGTTGTTCTAGTCGGTCCCACCAAGATTCCTAACGTTCACATTTTTGAACATATAGGTCTCACCGAGTTTTAACTATTAGGTCCCACCGAGATGAGCCAAATGTGTGTAACGGTTGGATTTTGTGTGGAGGCTATATATCCCCCTCCACCCCCTTCTCCATTTGCGAGAGAGCCATCAGAACGTGCCTACACTTCCACCATACAGTTTTTGAGAGAGAACCACTTACTCATGTGTTGAGATCAAGACATTCCAATCCCCACCACAAGAATCTTGATTTATAGCCTTCCCCAAGTTGCTTTCCATTCAAATCATCTTTCCACCATAGCCAAATCTGAGAGAGAAAGAGTTGAGTGTTGGGAAGACTACCATTTGAAGCACAAGAGTAAGGAGTTCATCATCAACACACCATCTATTACCTTTTGGAGAGTAGCCTCTCCTAGATTGGTTAGGTGTCGCTTGAGAGCCTCCGTCAAGATGTGTAGTTGAACCAAGAAGTTTGTAAGGGCAAGGAGATCGCCTACTTCGTGAAGATCTACCCGAGTGAGGCAAGTCCTTCGTGGGCGATGGCCATGGTGGGATAGACAAGGTTGCTTCTTCATGGACCCTTCGTGGGTGGAGCCCTCCGTGGACTCATGCGGCTGTTACCCTTCATGGGTTGAAGTCTCCATCAACGTGGACATACGATAGCACCACCTATCGGAACCACGCCAAAAATATTTGTGTCTCCATTGCGTTTGCCTTCTCCAAACCCTTCCCTTTACCTTCATATGCAATGTTTTACTTTCCGCTGCTACACTCTTAGAATTGCATGTGTAGGTTTATTGCTTGACTTGTACTAATTGCTAAAATCTTCCCACAAGTAGTATTGGGAAATGGTTAGATTTTTATTTGGTCAAGTAGTCTAATCACCCCCCCGTATAGACATACTTTTGATCCTACAAGTGGTATCAGATCTTTGGTCTCCATTTGCCTTGATTTCCATAGCTATGGTGATCATAGCCTTGGTTTCACAACCTAGGAGAGTATGGCATCTAGCAAGGGAAATTACCACCGTAGAGGTCCTTACTTTAATGGACAAACTTTGCTAGTTGGAAGCATAAGATGAAAATGCATATTCTTGGTCATGACCCCGCCATTTGGGTTGTTATGCATATTGGCTTGCAAGGTGATTTCTTCATGGATGGAAAAGAACGAAATGATGCCGAATTACAAAGATCTCAAGCCCAAGGAAGTCATTGGTAGAGTTGTTGCTCATGAGATGTCACTCAAGGATAAGGAAGAGCTCCGCAACAAGTCAAGTGGTGCTTATAAAGCTTCAAATGATGCTCCTACAACATCAAGTGAGAAGCAAGTCTCTAATGAAGAATTGAGCTTAATGGTCAAGAACTTCAACAAGTTCTACAAGAATAGATGCAAAGAGAGAATCTCCAAGTCAAGGTCCTACAATGACAAAAGATCTTCTAGTCATGATCGTAATTGCTACACTTGTGGAAGACCCGGACACTACTCAAATGCGTGTACAGCTCCCTACAAGAAAAGAGAAGACTCACCAAAAAGGAGGAGTAGAAGAGATGACTCGCCTCCAAAAGAGAGAAGGAGTAGAGATGATCATTATGAACGAAGACCCCCTCATAGAAACAAGGATTCAAAAAGGAAGGACAAGTCATCAAAGAGCTACACAAGACGAAGACATCAAGCTTATGTTGGTGAATGGGTATCCGGTTCCGACTCCGACAACTACTCCGAGAGAAGCTATCACTCCGACTCTGACTATACTCAAGATGAAGGTGTTGCGGGTCTTGCACTTGTGTCATCCAACTCCTACGACATATTTGACTCACCAAATGAAGGAATTGGAAGATGCTTCATGGCTAAAGGCCCTAAGGTATCATCACCCGAGTATGTTGATTTCAATAGTAACTTTTCCTATGAACTTCATCACAGGACTGTCTTCCTAGTTTATATGAGGCCACACCATTTAAGTGCTTTCTCAGATTATTTCAACTGCTTACGTTCCTAGGCAACTTTAAACATAGTGGTGGTATACTGCCCTTCATCTTACCATTTTAATTTGTTTTCGGCTGATGCTGCTTCGAACCATTTAAATATAGCTTGCCATGCTCGGTAATAATTCGTTTGTCGTTTACCATGTACGCTTACTTCCTGGATCATGCGGTAATTATCTTTTACTTATGTCCAGCAGAATCCTTTCATGATTCCATTCACACTAGGACACAATGTACAACCCCAAAATCTATTTGTGGAAGCAGTGTGCCATCCATGTTACCAGATGGTAGCAGTTTAGAGGCAATGCCGTCGGAGAGCAGTCTGAGCACATATATTATAGTTCTTGAGGCTCTACTGGAGGCAGAAAGAGATGGTGTGGCTGCCATGAATGAGGTAATCTTGATCTTGAGGCTGAAAATTATGCAATTAGTTGCACGCATTATGCAAGCAAACCAAGATTGGAGGAAGTAAGAATGTTGCATTTGAAGACGGAGGAGGTCCTGCTGCTTCTGCTATCTGAAGCCCAGGATAATCCCAGTTCTTCTTTAGATACTAGTTTAAAATGTCATTAGACTAGTGTACTTGCATGTTGTGTCATGTCTCTGAATGGATTATGCTGTAAGACCCCATATTTGTTGTCCATGTGTTGTAATGATATAATTTTTTAGGTGAGGTAATCCTCAGTACTTGTATGAGTGGACATAAGGTGAACTATTTTTCGTGTGAGGAGATTGTATTGGATGAAATAACTGTTTGACTCAAAGTGTATCCAAGATACTGAATTTGAAGATCACGTTATTTCTAAATCATATTCATATATAAAGGTGGAATAAATCTTTGTTGTGGTTTTGAAGAAATAAAAACAAAATGTAGAATGATGTATGGAATTCATAATCTAATACAAATTGGATTTGAATTTAGTTGCCAGGGCCCAGGGTAAACGTGAATGTTAATTCTCCCAAATTTTGAACAAAGTGGCAAAACACCCACTCTCTTTTCTCAGCTGCCCAAAGCAAGTGTCTGTGAGATGGAAATTACCGTCTACCTTTGACACTTTACATCTGAATCTACCCGATTTCCACTGTTGTCGATAGGGGTAGGTTAGTAACTTCAATCAGACGTGACCCGACCGCCTGTCACCCCATTCAGACGCGGTGGGCTGCAAACACACATCTGATTCAAACTCGTCCAAAAGACCTCTCTCTCCCTCCATTTTCCCATTCATAGATGTGGGCCGCAAAACAAACTCTCCTCTGGCGAAATTGATGTAGGCAAATATTTTTAATAGGGGCGGGTTTGTAACTTCACTCATACATGACACAACCGCCCTACCCGTTCATACATCATGGGCGCCAACCATGGGCGCCAAAAAACCCTCTCCTCGCCTGAAATCGCTATGGGAAAATATTGGGGAGATGTGAGATTACCGTCCTATACCCAACCGATGAGACGTCCAAAATTTAAACGGCGGCTAAGTTTGTAACTTTCCCATATTTCAGACAAGCATGTCCCAAGTTTGAGATCCCCAGCCCCACACCCTCCATTCCCCATTCATACACCTTCGGCGCCACAAAACCCTCCCCACACCGTCCAGCCTCCTCCGTCCGCCACCCCATCGCCCACCTTACCCGAGCTGCTACCCCTACCCCGTCGCCCACTGCAAGAGATGGAAGTCTCTCATCCAAGGTGCCGAATGCTACCTCTTGAGCTTGCATTGGTTTTTCGCTTGAAGAGGAAAGGGTGATGCAGCAAAGTAGCATAAGTATTTCCCTCAGTTTTGAGAACCAAGGTATCAATCCAGTAGGAGACGACGCACAAGTCACCGAATACCTGCACAAACAATCAAGTACCTTGCAACCAACACGATAAAGGGGTTGTCAATCCCTTCACGGTCACTCGCAAAAGTGAGATCTGATAGAGATAATAAAGTAAATATTTTTGGTATTTTTGTTGTGTAGATTGGAAAGTAAAGATTGCAAAATTGTAAACGAGATTCGATAATATGGAAAAGACATGCGATATAATGGAAAAGAGACCCGGGGGCCATAGGTTTCACTAGTGGCTTCTCTCGAGATAGCATGCATTACGGTGGGTGAACAAATTACTACCGAGCAATTGATAGAAAAGCGCATAATTATGAAGACATCTAAGGCCATGATCATGAACATAGGCATCACGTCCGTGTTAAGTAGACCGAAATGATTCTGCATCTACTACTATTACTCCACACATCGACCGCTATCCAACATGCATCTAGAGTATTAATTTCATAAGAACGGAGTAACGCATTAAGCAAGATGACATGATGTAGAGGGATAAACTCAAGCAATATGATATAAACCCCATCTTTTTATCCTCGATGGCAACAATACAATACATGCCTTGCTGCCCCTACTGTCATTGGGAAAGGACACCGCAAGATGGAACCCAAAGCTAAAAACTTCTCCCATGGCAAGAAAGATCAATCTAGTAGGACAAACTAAACCGATAATTCGAAGAGACTTGCAAAGATATCAAATCACGCATATAAGAATTCAGAGAAGAACCAAATAATATTCATAGATAACCTTGATCGTAAATCCACAATTCATCGGATCACAGCAAACACACTGCAAAAGAGTATTACATCGAATAGATCTCCAAGAACATCGAGGAGAACTTTGTATTGAGAATCAAAGAGAGAAAAGAAGCCATCTAGCTAATAACTATGGACCCGAAGGTTTGTGGTAAACTACTCACACTTCATCGGAGAGGCAATGGTGTTGATGCAGAAGCCCTCCATGATCGATTCCCCCTCTGGCAGATCGCCAAAAAAGGCCCCAAGATGGGATCTCACGGGTACATAAGGTTGCGGTGGTGGAAAATTGGTTTCGTGGCTCCCCCTGATGTTTTTAGGGTATAAGGGTATATATAGGCGAAAGAAGTACGTCGGTGGAGCTACGAGGGGCCCACAAGGGTGGGGGCACGCCCTCCTGCCTCGTGGATGCCTCGTGGCGTTTCTGTCTTCAACTCCAAGTCTTCTGGTTTTCTTTCGGTCCAAGAAAGATCATCGTGAAGGTTTCATTCCGTTTGGTATTCCTTTTCTGCAAAACTCTAAAATAGGCAAAAAAATAGAAACTGGCACTGGGCCTCCGGTTAATAGGTTAGTCCTAAAAATAATATAAAAGAGCATACTAAAGCCCATTAAACATCCAAAATAGATAATATAATAGCATGGAACAATCAAAAATTATAGATACGTTGGAGACGTATCAAGCATGCCAAAGCTTAGTTCCTGCTCGTCCTCAAGTAGGTAAATGATAAAAACTGAATTTTTGATGTGGAATGCTACCTAACATATTTATCAATGTAATTTTCATTATTGTGGGATGAATGTTCAGATCTGATAGATTCAAGACAAAAGTTTAATATTGACATAAAAACAATAATACTTCAAGCATACTAACAAAGCAATCATGTCTTCTCAAAATAACATGGCCAAAGAAAGTTATCCCTACAAAATCATATAGTTCGGTTATGCTCCATCTTCATCACACAAAGTATTTAATCATGCACAACCCTGATGACAAGCCAAGGAATTGTTTCATACTTTTGATGTTCTCAAACTTTTTCAATCTTCATGCAATACATGAGTGTGAGCCTTGGACATAGCACTATATCTGGAATAGAACGGTGGTTGTGGAGAAGACAAATAGGAGAAGATAGTCTCACATCAGCTAGGCGTATCAACGGGCTATGGATATGCCCATTAATAGATATCAATGTGAGTGAGTATGGATTGCCATGAAACAGATGCACTAGAGCAATAAGTGTATGAAAGCTCAAAAAGAAACTAAGTGGGTGTGCATCCAACTTGCTTGCTCACGAAGACCTAGGGCACTTTAAGGAAGCCCATCATTGGAATATACAATCCAAGTTCTATAATGAAAAATTCCCATTAGTATAAGAAAGTGACAACATAGGAGACTCTCTATCATGAAGATCATGGTACTACTTTGAAGCACAAGTGTGGTAAAAGGATAGTAGCATTGCCCCTTCTCTGTTTTTCTCTCATCATTTTTTTATTTGAGCCTTTTCTCTTTTTTTATGGCCTATTTTTTTCTTTTTCTTTTATTTTTCGTCCGGAGTCTCATCCCGACTTGTGGGGAATCATAGTCTGCATCATCCTTTCCTCACTGGGATAATGCTCTAATAATGAAGATCGTCACTCTTTTATTTACTTACAACTCAATACTTAGAACAAAATATGACTCTATGTGAATGCCTCCGGTGGTGTACCGGGATGTGCAATAATTCAAGAGTGACATGTATGAAAAATTATGAATGGCGGCTTTGCCGCAAATACGATGTCAACTACATGATCATGCTACGCAATATGACAATGATGGAGCGTGTCATAATAAACATAACAATGGAAAGTTGCATGGCAATATATCTCGGAATGGCTACGAAAATGCCATAATAGGTAGGTATGATGGCTATTTTGAGGAAGGTATATGGTGGGTGTATGGTACCGACGAAAGTTGCGCGGTACTAGAGAGGCTGCCAATGGTGGAAGGGTGAGAGTGCTATAATCCATGGACTCAACATTAGTCATAAAGAACTCACATACTTATTGCAAAAATCTATTAGTTATTAAAACGAAGTACTACGCGCATGCTCCTAGGGGGATAGATTGGTAGTAAACGACCATCGCTCGTCCCCGACCGCCACTCATAAGGAAGACAATCAATAAATAAATCATGCTCCAACGTCATCACATAACGGTTCACCATACGTGGGTGCTACGGGAATCACAAACTTTAACACAAGTATCTCTAAAATTCACAACTACTCTACTAGCATGACTCTCATATCACCATCTTCATATCTCAAAACAATCATAAAGAATCAAACTTCTCATAGTTTTCAATGCGCTTTATATGAAAGTTTTTATTATACCCATCTTGGATGCCCATCATATTAGGACTAATTTTAATAACCAAAGCAAATTACCATGCTGTGATAAAAGACTCTCAAAATAATATAAGTGAATCATGAGAGTTCAACAGTTTCTATAAAATAAAACCACCGCCATGCTCTAAAAAGATATAAGTGAAGCACTAGAGCAATATTGTCTAGCTCAAAAGATATAAGTGAAGCACATAGAGTATTCTAATAAATTCTGATTCATGTCTGTCTCTCTGAAAAGGTGTGTACAGAAAGGATGATTGTGGTAAACTAAAAAGCAAAGACTCAAATCATACAAGACGCTCCAAGCAAAACACATATCATGTGGTGATAAAAATATAGTGTCACATCCCTAGCTTCTGGTGCTGTCTAGTGTTTGCATCTTGCTTGCATCATGTTAAATTTTTGAAACTTGAATTGAGGAAATTTGGAAGCCTCAAAATTTTAATTAAAAGAAGGGAAAATAACCCTGGAAAATGCATCCAATGTTTCCAAAATGCTCTTCAATGATGTTTAATATCTTTGGCAAGGGTTTTGGTCCAAACCAAAAATATGGAACATTTTTGGGGAATTATTTTGGCTATTTGGATTTAAATCAATAAATATTTGACTTGGATTTAATTCTTCTATAAAAGAATTGCAAGTCCAACAATTCTGAAAAAAACCTGTGAGTGGCTTTGAATATATTGCATCAAGCCACATAAATATTTTCAGAAGCTACTAAATGTTTTGGGCTGTGAATCAAATCAATACAGAATTGAAATAGAAAACAGAAAATAAGAGAGAGAGAGAGAGAGAGAGAGAGAGAGAGAGAGAGAGAGAGAGAGAAGGACTACCTGGCGCTCACCTGGCAGCCCAGCCAGCCCACCTGACAGCCCACTGGCCGGCCCGGCACTGTGCTGGCCCGTGCCAGCCACCTGCTTCCTCTCGCTAGGCAGGCAGAGAGGAGCGCGCCGGCGCGCGCGCGGGCGCCACACCACTAGGCTGCCTGCCTGCGTCGCCTGGCCACCGCGACACCACGCGTCTTCTCCTCGGCGCAGCCCGACCCCCTGGACCCCCTCGTCCTCTCCCTCTCCCTCGTTCCCCTCCTCTGTCCCGTTCTCTCACGCGCCATCGCACCTCGCCGTCGTCGCACGCACAGCCACCGCATCCCCCTCGTCCCCTTTGGCATGCCCACGAGCTTCTTCCCAACGCCGCGCGTCCTCGAGCAGAAGAACCGAAGCCCGGACGGGCTGCCTCCCCGTCAATGCCGCCGTCTTCAACCTCGGGCACCCACGCTTGCCTCCGGTCGATTCGGCGCCGCCAGGACCTCCCCGAGCCTCCCGTGCCTTTCTTCAAGAACGATGTGAGCTCGCCATCGTTTCCCCCCCTTCCCCCCTCGCGTTCGCATGCTCTAGATCCATTCCCCACCTCCACTGAAGCTCGCCGCCGCACGGTCATGTCGCCGCCGTCGTTTCGCCTAGCGTACGCCGTGTCCGAGCTCGTAGACGAGCTCCAAGAGGATCCAGGAGCCGTGGCACCCCTCATCCGGCCTCCCCATGCCCTGCAGTCGTGCGCCCGCTCGAGCCGAGCTCCGGCCGCCGCCGCGAGCTCCGCTCCGGCGAGCTCCGCCGTCCCCGCTGCGTCCCACCTGCCTTCCTGGATGCGGGCGAGCCCGGGCTACACCCCGGTGCCCTTAGCCGCTGGCCCCGTCGCCTTTAGCGCAAGTCCGGCGCGTTGCCGCCGCGGGTTTGGTCGCCGCCGGCGGAACTCCGGCGACAGCCGACGTGGCGGGGTGGTTAGCGTTATTCCCCGCCAGCTGGACCCCACCTAGTCACTGACAGCGGGTCCCGCATCGGATCAAAGTCCAAGTCAACACGGGGTTAACCTCTGTCTCGCTGACCAGCGGGCCCCGCTTGTAAGGTTTGACCCTGGTCAGCCTCGGTTGACTTGCTGACGTCATGCTTACGCAGTGCTGACGCAGTAGTTGATTTTCTGGTTTTAAAATAAATCAGAAAATCCAGAAAAGGGCCTAAACTTCTAAAAATCATAGAAATTCAACCGTAACTCCAAATGAGATAAATTATATATGAAAAATCATCAAAAAAATCCAATCTATCCATCTGTACCATTTTCATGCATGTTGGAACAACTTTTGTCCACTGTTTAGGTCAAATCAATTAAATGGCATTTGAATAATCACATATGGAGTTTGAATTTGAATCTTGTATTCAAACCAACTTCATTTAATCTACTGCTAGTTGCATTAGCCCAAAACACATTCATTTTGCCATGTCATCTTCATGCATCATATTGTTGCATTGCATTGATTGTGTCCCTCTTTGTTTGCTGGTAATTGTCCCCTCTCGATAGACGTGGTTTCGATGATGAGATCGATGACACCGATGAAGAGCTATAATATCTTCAGAAGTGCCAGGCAAGCAAAACCCCCTTGTTCATTTCGATAAAATCCTACTCTCGCGCTCCTGCTCTCTTTTATTGCATTAGGACAACAACGATTCAACTGTTACTTGCTGCGGTAGCTGAACCCCTTTATCCTCTGCATGACCTGTCATTGCCACAGTAAATAGATGAAACCCCCTAGCATGAGTAGGAATTATTTGAGCCCTGTTGTGCCTACTCATTCATGCTTGTTTGTCATGCCTGCTATTGCTTAGAGTTGTGTCAGGTCTGATTCATCCGGGATGAATCAGAGGTGTGTGAACATGTCCTACGGTGTGTGAGCTAAGTGTGTGAACACAATTTGGTAAAGGTAGTGGTGAGAGGCCATGTAGGAGTACATGGTGGGTTGTCTCATTGCAGCCGTCCTCAGGAACTGAGTTCTGTGTTTGTGATCCATGATTCAGCTACTACCACGCATTGGGCCCGAAACCAATGGACCCTCTCGGCTTCTTAGTCACCCTTGTCCTCTGTCCAGGAGTTGCAAGTAGTTTCTGGTGTTTGTAGTATGCTGGAGGCCGTGGGCAGCGCTGACCGGAGGGGTGGGCTGTGATGCGGTAGGCACGTGGCCGGGTATACCGGGCGCCCGTTTGGTGTCTCAAAACCCTGTTCACATCGTTTGGGGCTGTGAGCGAAACCCCGGCCGGATCTCCTCATGGATGGAACCCGAATAGGCGATAAACCTGGACTAGAGACTTGAGTGTTTAGGTAGGCCGTGGCCGACACCCACGTTGGGCTTCCGCTTGAAGGTTGCCGAGTACATGTCGTGTAAACGGCGGTAAGTGGTGAGAGCGTGTGTGAAGAAGTACACCCCTGCAGGGTTAACATCATCTATTCGAATAGCCGTGTCCGCGGAAAAGGACTTCTGGGTTGCCTGTACAGTTCATAGACAAGTGAGAGTGGATACTTTAAAATACGCAAGATAAGCATGAGTGCTATGGATGGCATTCTCATAGGGAGACGGGAGCGGATCCATAGTGGTGTATTGGTTGGTGAATATGTGGACTCGTGTGCGCCACCTCAAAAGAGTTACTTGCGATAGTAGATCAGAATAGCCACCGAGTCAAAGCTGGCTTGCTGCAGTTAAACCCCACCATCCCCTTTGTTGATAATGATGCATATGTAGTTAGTTCTGATGTAAGTCTTGCTGGTTACATTTGTACTCACGTTTTCCTATTTTATGTTTTTGCAGAGAGACTTCAGTCTCACTAGTAGTTCCGCTTGGACTTCGACGTTTAGCTTGTTACCTCAGCTACGATCTTGTGCCCTCGGCAGGATCTGGTAGACAGTCAGGCTTCTCAGCCTTTTTCATTTATAGATGTCTGTACTCAGACATGATAGCTTCCGCTTGTGTTTTGACTTGTATGCTCTAAATGTTGGGTCATGAGACCCCTGTTTGTAATATCTAGCTCCTCAGAGCCTAATGAATACATATTTGAGTCGTGGAGTCATGTTGTGATGCCATGTTGTATTTGCACATATCGAGCATATTGTGTGTATGTTATTGAAATGCTTGGTATGTGTGGGATCTGACTATCTAGTTGTTTATCCTTAGTAGCCCCTCTTACCGGGAAATGTCTCCTAGTGTTTCCACATGGTAGCTTGCTACTGCTCCGGAACACTTAGGCTGGCCGGCATGTGTCCTTCTTCATTCCTGTGTCTGTCCCTTCGGGGAAATGTCACGCGATGAATACCGGAGTCCTGTTAGCCCGCTACAGCCTGGTTCACCGGAGTCCTGCTAGCCCAGTGCTACAGCCTGGATTCACTCGCTGATGACCGACACGTTCGATGCTGGGTCATGGATGCCTGTCCCTGTAAGTTTGTGCCACTTTGGGTTTACGACTAGCCTTGTCAGCCCGGTCTCCTTATCATATGGATGCTAGCGACACTATCTTATACGTGTGCCAAAAGGCGCAAACGGTCCCGGGCAAAGGTAAGGCGACACCCGTGGGAATACCGTGCGTGAGGCCGCAAAGTGATATGAGGTGTTACATGCTAGATCGATGTGGCATTGAGTCGGGGTCCTGACAGCTTTGGTATCAGAGCTTGACTGCCTGTAGGATTACCAAGCCAAACTGGTCGAAGTTGAGTCTAGAAATGCTTTAGTTATGTAAGGGAATTGATTGTGGGATGGAACATAAGGCTCTTTTTACTCCTTATACCTCATGGCCTTCTGATCTGAGTCGTATTCTTCTCTTCTACGAGGATTAAGAACTAGGCCTTCTCATCTATCTATCAGGATCACCTGTTACTAATCCATAGACTTATAGGTTTGTTGGATTCAAGCCTCAGTTCAGTTCATACTACTTCCGTATGTCCATAGCTGGTCTTAGAACCTTGATATTATGATGATCAAGTGGTTATGCCACCATTTGCAGGATGTCTTAAATCTTTTTCGAGCATTTACAGCCGTTATGCTGTCCGAGTCATCCCAGGTTTCTAAACAGTCCGATGCATTTGCAAATCCCTTCCTCCCTTTTCGATGTTCCTTTGGGCCAGATTAACCACACTAATCGGTGAGTTGAGGTACTCTGTTGCCTTGACATATATGTTGGAGATATTATTATGACCCTAGGTGTCTTAGGAGACCATCTAGTAAGCTAGCCATGATTTGTGTTTCCAGTGTGATGATTCAGGCCTTTATTCTCGAAAGCATCCTGTGATGCCACTTAGTAGTAGGTATTCTACTCCTTGGGTTTTGAACCCGAGATTCACCCTACTTACCTCGTGTTGATAGTGTTTGCTAGTTCCTTTAGGATATTAGTAACCTTTGCGATAGTCCTCGAGGTCCGTGGTATTTCCTTCTTCCAAATACCATGAACTGCTTATGGTAGAAGTTCTTTTGAGCCAAAAGATCACAACCAGGGTGCTCTTGAGGAGTACTCCGTTCTATATTGCGACTCTGCCAGTTCTACCTTTCTGCATGGGTTATCCGGAAGAAACCTGTTGAACTTGATTCGACATACTAACCTATGCATCCACAACTCAAAAAGTTATATGTTCCCCGAGTTGTTCCTCCTTAGTCGTCTTCTGACCCTCGTCTATCAATTGATAGTCAAGAGTATGCGTGCATTCGTTTATCGATGCCTATTACTCTTGTGGTCCGTCAAGCCATTCCATTCGGAATGACTTGGAGAAACAAACTCCAGTACCTCATCCATATCTAGGATTGGGTCAAAGCAGTTGTATTCCGCAGACCAAAATGCCAATCCAGCTTTTGATTCTGTTCCACCCCGAAGTATTGCCCTCTTTATGTCAGGATTGTCATGAGAATTGCATCATCCCTTATGAATTCTTGATGTAGTGATACTTCTCACCATCATCATTCATTCCTTGGTCCTTGTGCTGTTGTAACCGGAATGTTGACAGGTGAACTATGATGTGTGAAATCAATACTCTGGGCAACTTTGTTGCTTGGTAATTAAAGGACAATAACCTCATTCTTAGCGTGTTGGTTATTGAATCATCACCCTAAGGATGATCGTGCTACCTAGTCCTTATTTCTGGTGCACTCTTCAATCAATGAGTTGGGATTGTGCCAATCCCTCGCTCTTTTGATCATATAGTCTTGTCTCAAAAGCAAGATTGTTCTCAAGCTTAGTTACATATTGGTGGTTCGTGATTTTCCGGATATCTTCTCGGAAGTATTACTAGGTTGTCCCATGACCGTTATATTAAGCTCATGATCAAGTTGGTTTTCCTCTAAACCAGTCATTCTCCAAGAATCTGTGTTGGATACCCCTGAGCTAGTTGGTTAAGCCAAACAACAAATTGGAGAGTTGGAAGATAAAAGCTTGGCCGACTTAGTTCATTTTTAGGGATATCCTTTTGAGGGTGTGTTGAAGAAAGATGATATCTTCACCGATTGGTCCCTGTGATCAGTTGTTGGACCTATTGTCCTGCCAAAACTTTGATTTGAGTGTGGGCTATTCTCAACTCGAATCAGAACCAACGATGTTCGTAATGTTGTCTTACTCGTGGATTTTCCTCGAGCATACACCATTATGTCTTTTGGATCTGACCAATACTATCACCTGGTTCACATAGTTATGGAATTCCATCCCATGGGAACCTGGATGAATTGTTGTTGAACCCATCGACAACATCCTTTTTTCTCCATAATCTTGTTGAACATTAAGCTAGTACTGGAAACTTTTGAAAGCATTTCTTCATGCTAGCTCATGAAGCATATGCATGGATGGAAGAAGTGACTTCCTCTAATTCATGTGCATTTGATGTAAGTTGCCGCCGTGAATTCGATAAAGTCAATGTTGCTTCCTCTGGAATCATCCCAAGTTAGTCATGCACGTGCGAAGTGCCCTATGGTTTGATAGGTTGGCCGCCTCCACTCCATATGTGTTCCTAGCACACCAAGCCACTGATTGACTTGTTCAAGGAGAAGAAGTTCCTTCGTAAGAGCTAATCATATGACTTATGCAAGGACTTCGTTATTCGCAATGATGGTTCCCCACCTGAACTCGGTAGTGTTTAATTATAAGACTACTACTTGGTCATGCTTGTCTGAGACAGCGTGTTCACATGTGTGTAGCAGAACCAGCTCATGTTTTGGAGCTTACTACCGTAGTCCATTTCCCGAGAATCTCGCAACGTCGTCTCGTCGATTTGTGTTGCAAAATTTCATTCTTCTTTCTAGACTTGATGAGTTTGGAATATTCTGACACCAACCAAATCTGAATCTCAGGCAGACTTGATGGTCGGAACGTTTCCCAAGAACTACAATATTGGTCTCTCTGTAACCCGGTAAAGTGGATGTCGTGGCCAACACACCCAGCCGGAAGACCCCTTATTGTAGTATCTTGATTGAGGAAGTTGGCCACCTCCCCATAAGGATCTCGTAGAATTTATTCTAGTAGTTGTTCCTTATGTTTTCTTGAGCTTCCGAAGTCTAACCTGTTACTTGATGTTCTAGATACCAAACCGTTTCAACAAATGGATTGCGCTAGCACATCAAGGAGAACATTAGAAGCGGAGTGCTAAATGTTTCTCGGTCGATCATCCAGATTTTGTCCCCTTGGTCTCGCTAAGGTGAAATCTGAGAAAGTGTTATCTTCCTTTGCATCTGCATCATCCATCGCTATTCATCATGGTAGTATGTTGTGTTGCCAGGATCCTTGACACGGATGTTGGTAAAACCTTGATGAATATGGAAATACTCAAGTTCTTGAGAGCACGCACAAGCACTAGGTATTATATCGTCGGCACTAACTGGGATTGCTCCTAGTCTCTTCGGTTATGCTATAACCACTCCAACAGTGGAATCACTCTCTACTGCTGAGCTCCTCCCCAGTTATCAGAATCATTTCCAGCATTTGTGTTTTGTTTCCAGCTTGCACCATCATTGTGCCATTCTATCTTGGGTCCCATCCATTTCCGATGATAAGCAAAATCATCCCTTGTGTTGTCTTCAACAAGGTAATCCACATCATCCAACCTGGCCCGAGAATGTCATTCTCTCGGACTCCTTCAAATGATCAATTGTGAATTGCCTTAGGCTGGTATAAAGAGTTTCAATGATCTCTGAATCAAAAGGTAATTCTTTTTGCCACTTAAGGTAATAATCTACGAATCACCCTCCTCCAGGATGTCTCGCTGAGGTATCATGGCAACTCAACACCTCGCTACATTGACAACCGTTCACCACCCTCGTAAGTGTGGAATTGATGTCTACCTAGTGAACCCTCGTCATTTGTTTCACTCCATCCCTCTAGATGTGTGCTTCGTGTCTCAGCTCGGGAGATGTTACTATGTTTCATTCCGTGAGTTGATCCTGAGTTGCTTGATCTCCGAGGAGATCGATCCTTCTAGAGTTCTCCCTTTCTTCTTGTCGTCATGTTGAATGAAGATCTCGAAAGCAAAGACGTCAAGATCGATTTGAAGCAATGAGTCAACATCTTCAAGAAGGGCAAATGGATCATGAAGGTTGTGATAGTTTTGTGACCCCCCTTTCCTATTACCTCACGTCTTGAATCTCGGGGCGAGATTCTTGTTTAGTGGGGGCGAGTTGTCACATCCCTAGCTTCTGGTGCTGTCTAGTGTTTGCATCTTGCTTGCATCATGTTAAATTTTTGAAACTTGAATTGAGGAAATTTGGAAGCCTCAAAATTTTAATTAAAAGAAGGGCAAATAACCCTGGAAAATGCATCCAATGTTTCCAAAATGCTATTCAATGATGGTTAATATCTTTGGCAAGGGTTTTGGTCCAAACCAAAAATATGGAACATTTTTGGGGAATTATTTTGGCTATTTGGATTTAAATCAATAAATATTTGAGTTGGATTTAATTCTTCTATAAAAGAATTGCAAGTCCAACAATTCTGAAAAAAAATTTGAGTGGCTTTGAATATATTGCATCAAGCCACATAAATATTTTCAGAAGCTACTAAATGTTTTGGGCTGTGAATCAAATCAAAACAGAATTGAAATAGAAAACAGAAAATAAGAGAGAGAGAGAGAGAGAGAGAGAAGGACTACCTGGCGCTCACCTGGCAGCCCAGCCAGCCCACCTGGCAGCCCACTGGCCGGCCCAGCACTGTGCTGGCCCGTGCCAGCCACCTGCTTCCTCTCGCCATGCAGGCAGAGAGGAGCGCGCCGGCGCGCGCGCGGGCTCCACGCCACCAGGCTGCCTGCCTGCGTCGCCTGGCCACCGCGACGCCTCGCGTCTTCTCCTCGGCACAGCCCGACCCCCTGGACCCTCTCGTCCTCTCCCTCTCCCTCGTTCCCCTCCTCTGTCCCGTTCTCTCACGCGCCATCGCACCTCGCCGTCGTCGCACGCGCAGCCACCGCATCCCCCTCGTCCCCTTTGGCATGCCCACGAGCTTCTTCCCGACGCCGCGCGTCCTCAAGCAGAAGAACCGAAGCCCGGACGGGCTGCCTCCCCGTCAATGCCGCCGTCTTCAACCTCGGGCACCCACGCTTGCCTCCGGTCGATTCGGCGCCGCCAGGACCTCCCCGAGCCTCCCGTGCCTTTCTTCAAGAACGATGTGAGCTCGCCATCGTTTCCCCCCTTCCCCCCTCGCGTTCGCATGCTCTAGATCCGTTCCCCACCTCCACCGAAGCTCGCCGCCGGACGGTCATGTCGCCGCCGTCGTTTCGCCTAGCGTACGCCGTGTCCGAGCTCGTAGACGAGCTCCAAGAGGATCCAGGAGCCGTGGCACCCCTCATCCGGCCTCCCCATGCCCTGCAGTCATGCGCCCGCTCGAGCCGGGCTCCAGCCGCCGCCGCGAGCTCCGCTTCGGCGAGCTCCGCCGTCCCCGCTGCGTCCCACCTGCCTTCCTGGATGCGGGCGAGCCCGGGCTACACCCCGGTGCCCTTAGCCGCTGGCCCCGTCGCCTTTAGCGCAAGTCCGGCGCGTTGCCGCCGCGGGTTTGGTCGCCGCCGGCGGAACTCCGGCGACAGCCGACGTGGCGGGGTGGTTAGCGTTAATCCCCGCCAGCTGGACCCCACCTAGTCACTGACAGCGGGTCCCGCATCGGGTCAAAGTCCAAGTCAACACGGGGTTAACCTCTGTCTCGCTGACCAGCGGGCCCCGCTTGTAAGGTTTGACCCTGGTCAGCCTCGGTTGACTTGCTGACGTCATGCTTACGCAGTGCTGACGCAGTAGTTGATTTTCTGGTTTTAAAATAAATCAGAAAATCCAGAAAAGGGCCTAAACTTCTAAAAATCATAGAAATTCAACCGTAACTCCAAATGAGATAAATTATATATGAAAAATGATCAGAAAAATCCAATCTATCCATCTGTACCATTTTCATGCATGTTAGAACAATTTTTGTTCACTATTTAGGTCAAATCAATTAAATGACATTTGAATAATCACATATGGAGTTTGAATTTGAATCTTGTATTCAAACCAACTTCATTTAATCTGCTGCTAGTGGCATTAGCCCAAAACACATTCATTTTGCCATGTCATCTTCATGCATCATATTGTTGCATTGCATTGATTGTGTCCCTCTTTGTTTGCCGGTAATTGTCCCCTCTCGATAGACGTGGTTTCGACGATGAGATCGATGACACCGATGAAGAGCTATAATATCTTCAGAAGTGCCAGGAAAGCAAAACCCCCTTGTTCATTTTGATAAAATCCTACTCTCGCACTCCTGCTCTCTTTTATTGCATTAGGACAACAATGATTCAACTGTTACTTGCTGCGGTAGCTGAACCCCTTTATCCTCTGCATGACCTGTCATTGCCACAGTAAATACATGAAACCCACTAGCATGAGTAGGAATTGTTTGAGCCTTGTTGTGCCTACTCATTCATGCTTGTTTGTCATGCCTGCTATTGCTTAGAGTTGTGTCAGGTCTGATTCATCCGGGATGAATCAGAGGTGTGTGAACATGTCCTACGGTGTGTGAGCTAAGTGTGTGAACACGATTTGGTAAAGGTAGCGGTGAGAGGCCATGCAGGAGTACATGGTGGGTTGTCTCATTGCAGCCGTCCTCAGGAACTGAGTTCTATGTTTGTGATCCATGATTCAGCTACTACCACGCATTGGGCCCGAAACCAATGGACCCTCTCGGCTTCTTAGTCACCCTTGTCCTCTGTCCAGGAGTTGCAAGTAGTTTCTGGTGTTTGTAGTATGCTAGAGGCCGTGGGCAGCGCTGACCGGAGGGGTGGGCTGTGATGC
Organism: Triticum aestivum; assembly: GCF_018294505.1. Lineage (NCBI taxonomy): Eukaryota > Viridiplantae > Streptophyta > Magnoliopsida > Poales > Poaceae > Triticum > Triticum aestivum. The sequence goes on from NC_057807.1 coordinate 188,651,180, forward strand.
GGTAGGCACGTGGCCGGGTATACCGGGCGCCCATTTGGTGTCTCGGAACCCTGTTCACATCGTTTGGGGCTGTGAGCGAAACCCCGGCCGGATCTCCTCATGGATGGAACCCAAATAGGCGATAAACCTGGATTAGAGACTTGAGTGTTTAGGTAGGCCGTGGCTGACACCCATGTTGGGCTTCCGCTTGAAGGTTGCCGAGTACATGTCGTGTAAACGGTGGTAAGTGGTGAGAGCGTGTGTGAAGAAGTACACCCCTGCAGGGTTAACATCATCTATTCGAATAGCCGTGTCCGCGGAAAAGGACTTCTGGGTTGCCTGTACAGTTCATAGACAAGTGAAAGTGGATACTTTAAAATACGCAAGATAAGCGTGAGTGCTATGGATGGCGTTCTCGTAGGGAGACGGGAGCGGATCCATAGTGGTGTATTGGTTGGTGAATATGTGGACTCGTGTGCGCCACCTCAAAAGAGTTACTTGCGATAGTAGATCAGAATAGCCACCGAGTCAAAGCTGGCTTGCTGCAGTTAAACCCCACCATCCCCTTTGTTGATAATGATGCATATGTAGTTAGTTCTGATGTAAGTCTTGCTGGGTACATTTGTACTCACGTTTGCCTATTTTATGTTTTTGCAGAGAGACTTCAGTCTCGCTAGTAGTTCCGCTTGGACTTCGACGGTTAGCTTGTTACCTCAGCTACGATCTTGTGCCCTCGGCAGGATCTGGTAGACAGTCAGGCTTCTCAGCCTTTTTCATTTATAGATGTCTGTACTCAGACATGATAGCTTCCGCTTGTGTTTTGACTTGTATGCTCTGAATGTTGGGTCATGAGACCCCTGTTTGTAATATCTCGCTCCTCAGAGCCTAATGAATACATATTTGAGTCGTAGAGTCATGTTGTGATGCCATGTTGTATTTGCACATATCGAGCATATTGTGTGTAGGTTATTGAAATGCTTGGTATGTGTGGGATCTGACTATCTAGTTGTTTATCCTTAGTAGCCCCTCTTACCGGGAAATGTCTCCTAGTGTTTCCACATGGTAGCTTGCTACTGCTCCGGAACACTTAGGCTGGCCGGCATGTGTCCTTCTTCGTTCCTGTGTCTGTCCCTTCGGGGAAATGTCACGCGATGAATACCGGAGTCCTGTTAGCCCGCTACAGCCCGGTTCACCAGAGTCCTGCTAGCCCAGTGCTACAGCCTGGATTCACTCGCTGATGACCGACACGTTCGATGCTGGGTCATGGATGCCTGTCCCTGTAAGTTTGTGCCACTTTGGGTTTACGACTAGCCATGTCAGCCCAGGCTCCTTATCATATGGATGCTAGCGACACTATCATATACGTGTGCCAAAAGGCGCAAACGGTCCCGGGCAAAGGTAAGGCGACACCCGTGGGAATACCGTGCGTGAGGCCACAAAGTGATATGAGGTGTTACATGCTAGATCGATGTGGCATTGAGTCGGGGTCCTGACATATAGCCTCAAGTAAAGTTACCGATAGACGAAGACGAAAGAGGGGATGCCTTCCGGGGCATCTGCAAGCTTAGGCTTTTGGTTGTCCTTGAATTTTACCTTGGGGTGCCTTGGGCATCCCCGAGCTTAGGCTCTCGCCACTCCTTATTCCAAAATCCATCAAATCTTTACCCAAAAACTTGAAAACTTCACAACACAAAACTTCAACAGAAAATCTCATGAGCTCCGTTAGTATAAGATAATAAACCACCACTTTAAGGTACTGTAATGAACTCATTCTTTATTTATATTGTTGTTAAACCTATTGTATTCCAACTTCTCTATGGTTCATACCCCCCGATACTACTCATAGATTCATCAAAATAAGCAAACAACACACGAAAAACAGAATCTATCATAAACAGAATAGTCTGTAGCAATCTGTAACTTTCGAATACTTATGTTACATCAAAAATTCTGGAATAAATTGGTGGACGTGAGGAATTTTTTTAATCATATGCAGAAAGAATCAACCTAAAAGCACTCTTCTGTAAAAAATGACATCTATTCTCGTGAGTGCAAAAGTTTCTATTTTTTACAGCAAGATCGCAAAGACTTCACCCAAGTCTTCCCAAAGGTTCTACTTGGCACAAACACTAATTAAAACATAAAACCACATCTAAACAGAGGCTAGATGAATTATTTATTACTAAACATGAACAAAAATCAAAGAACAAAAATAAAATTGGGTTGCCTCCCAACAAGCGCTATCGTTTAATGCCCCTAGCTAGGCATTGATAATTTTAATGATGCTCACATGAAAGACAAGAACTGAAGCGCAAAGAGAGAATTATGAAACACGTGAAAAACACATCTAGGTCTAACATACTTCCTATGCATAGGCATCTTGTAAGCAAACAAATTATCATATCAAGCAAAAACTAGCATATGCAAGGAAGCGGAAAGAAACAATAGCAATCTCAACATAACAAGAGGTAATTTAGTAACATGAAAATTTCTACAACCATATTTTCCTCTCTCATAATAATTACATGTGGGATCATAAGCAAATTCAACAAAATAGCTATCACATAATAATTTTTCAAGACGATCCACATGCATGCGAAGTTGACACTTTTCCAAAATAGCGGGATTAACATTAACTAAAGTCATGACCTCTCCAAACCCACTTTTATCAAAAATTTCATAAGATTGAACATTCTCCAAATATGTGGGATCTAAAGTTGACACTCTTCCAAACTCACTTTCAATAATATTTCTAACACTATTATCAATCTCATATTCATCATTGGGCTTAAATAATTTTCAAGATCATAAGAAGAATCACCCCAATCATGATCATTGCAACAAGTAGTAGACATAGCAAAACTAGCATCCCTAAGCTTCGGGTTTTGCATATTTTTAGCACAATTGACATTAAAAGAATTTATATAACATCATTGTAATCATTCTTTTTATTCAAAGATCTATCATCAATCTCTTCATAAATTTCATCATCACAATTTTCAGATTCACGAATTTCAAGCAAAACCTCATAAAGATAATCTAGTGCACTCAACTCACTAGTAATAGGTTCATCATAATTGGATATCTTGAAAAGATTAGCAAGTGGATGAGGATCCATAAACTTTTAGTAAGTGAATATGCAAGCAAAAAGAAGGCCCATGGTAACACGAGCGAACAAAAGATCGAACGGAAGAAGGGCAAAGAGAAAGGCAAAGGTTTTCGAAAATCATTTTAGAAGTGGGGGACAGGAAAACAAGAGGCAAATGGAGAATAATGTAATGCAAGAAAAAAGAGTTTATAATGGGTACTTGGTATGACTTGACTTGATGAAGATCTCCCCGACAACGGCGCCAGAAATCCTTCTTGCTACCTCTTGAGCTTGCGTTGGTTTTTCCCTTCAAGAGGAAAGGGTGATGCAGCAAAGTAGCGTAAGTATTTCCCTCAGTTTTGAGAACCAAGGTATCAATCCAATAGGAGACGACGCACAAGTCAATGAATACATACACAAACAATCAAGAACCTTGCAACCAATGCGATAAAGGGGTTGTCAGTCCCTTCACGGTCACTCGCAAAAGTGAGATCTGATAGAGATAATAAAGTAAATATTTTTGTTATTTTTGTTGTATAGATTGGAAAGTAAAGATTGCAAAATTGTAAATGAGATTCGATAATATGGAAAAGAGATGCAATATAATGGAAAAGAGACCCGGGGCCATAGGTTTCACTAGTGGCTTCTCTCGAGATAGCATGTATTACGGTGGGTGAACAAATTACTGCCGAACAATTGATAGAAAACCGCATAATTATGAAGGCAACTAAGGCAATTATCATGAACATAGGCATCACGTCCGTGTCAAGTAGACCGAAATGATTCTGCATCTACTACTATTACTCCACACATCAACTGCTATCCAGCATGCATCTAGAGTATTAAGTTCATAAGAATGGAGTAACGCATTAAGCAAGATGACATGATGTAGAGGGATAAACTCAAGCAACATGATATAAACCCCATCTTTTTATACATGATGGCAATAATACAATATGTGCCTTGCTGCCCCTACTGTCACTGGGAAAGGACACGGCAGGATTGAACCCAAAGCAAAGCACTTCTCCCATGGCAAGAAAGATCAATCTAGTAGGACAAACTAAACCGATAATTCGAAGAGACTTGCAAAGATATCAAATCATGCATATAATAATTCAGAGAAGAACCAAATAATATTCATAGATAACCTTGATCATAAATCCACAATTCATCGGATCTCGGCAAACGCACTGCAAAAGAGTATTACATCAAATAGATCTCCAAGAACATCAAGGAGAACTTTGTATTGAGAATCAAAGAGAGAAAAGAAGCCATCTAGCTAATAACTATGGACCCGAAGGTCTATGGTAAACTACTCACGATTCATCGGAGAGGCAATGGTGTTGATGTAGAAGCACTCCATGATCGATTCCCCCTCCGGCAGATCGCCGGAAAAGGCCCCAAGATGGGATATCATGGGTACAGAAGGTTGCGGTGGTAGAAAAGTGGTTTCATGGCTCCCCTGATGTTTTAGGGTATAAGAGTATATATATATAGGCAAAAGAAGTATGTCGGTGGAGCTATGAGGGGCCCACGAGGGTGGGGGCGTGCCTACACCCAGGGCGCGCCCTCCTGCCTCGTGGACGCCTCATGGCGTTTCTGACTTCAACTCCAAGTATTCTGGTTTTCTTTCGGTCCAAGAAAGATCATCGCGAAGGTTTCATTCCGTTTGGACTCCGTTTGGTATTCCTTTTCTGCAAAACTCTAAAATAGGCAAAAAAATAGAAACTGGCACTGGCCTCCGGTTAATAGGTTAGTCCCAAAAATAATATAAAAGAGCATATTAAAGCCCAATAAACATCCAAAACAGATAATATAATAGCATAGAACAATCAAAAATTATAGATACGTTGGAGACGTATCACCAGACCTGGATCTTTTCATCGCGTCCTCTCACTTCATCGGTGCCATCGTCCACCTTTTCGTTGCTGCTCCAACGACCACCTCGTCCACGGCAACAGGACTTATCCCCCATGCCGCCGTCTGCCGTCTCAAGTCTTCTTCCGCACCACCGACAACAATCACACCCGCAGCAGCCTCCTCAACGTATCAGTAGGGGCCTACACGGCGTCGCAAGAGAGGTGGTACTCTTTCGTATTTGCTTAAGTTATTGATCTCACCTGGAAAATAGATCATCAGTTGTTTATTGTACTTTTCTTGTCCATACCAAATCGTAGTGGCTAGTTGAAAGCAAACATTGGTTGCGAAGTAGCCTTTGTTAGGTTTGCACCTTCAGATCCGCCATGTCATGGTCAGTATACTCGTAAAGCTTAAGGTTTCCCCCTTTATATTCACTACCATCATCGTAGGTGCTTCGTGTCGTGCTAGCACTGCTCCTCAAGACCTCAACCCATCAAGCGAAACAACATGCCACTCATAATTCCAAAGCTTAGTTGTTGAAATACGAACCTGATATGATGCTGATATTACTAAAACAGAGAACATTTAATTGCTCAGCTAATGTTCCTATATTCCTTTCGAAAAGCATGTGCACCACATATAGAGAGACAACAGGGATTATCTAAAATCTGCTTGCTCTTTGTTATCATGTTCCTCTTTTGTTCTTCTTAATAAGTATATTATTTCTCCGTTCCTAAACTACCTTGGGTGCGTGCGTGTGTTGTGGTGGCGTGCATTTGTACCGGGTGTTGTTCATCATTTATTTATTTGTAAAGCGGGGCGAAAACCTTTTTCGGTAAAACATAAGTCTTTTTAGATATTCCAATAAGAACTACATATGGATGTATATAGACATATTTTAGAGTGTACATTCACTCATTTTTCTCTGTATGTAGTCCACATTCGAATCTCTAAGAGACTTATATTTAGGAACAGAGGGAGTAGTACAGTATGTTCCTTGTCGGGAAGTGGAACAGGGACATTTGCAGTCAACAGGTCTATTGTGTTGCTTCAGATGGATGCTTTCAACTGTTCTAGATGGTCTACCATAATATCCGGGAAATGCTCGGAGCTATGTTGTCTTTGAGAGTTTGACAGTATTGTGCCTTCAGTTGAATAGAGCTACCCCTTTTGTGGCCGAAGCCTTTTTAGCCGTACCAACAATACAAGCCCATATGTTCTAGCTAGTTCCACTTTCATGATTTTACTCATGATGCTTAGGGGTTTCCCCTTTTATATACACTACTATGATCTGCATAGGTTCTTTCTGTCGTACTAGCAGTACCCCGCCCTTCAAGCTAAACAACACAACACTCATAATTCCAAAGCTTAGTTATTCAAATAAGATTGTGATATGATACTGATATTAGTTAATAGATGATACGTCTCCAACGTATCTATAATTTTTGATTGTTCCATGCTATTCTATTACCTGTTTTGGATGTTTATGGGCTTTACTTTACACTTTTATATCATTTTTGGGACTAACCTATAAACCGGAGGCCCAGCCCATATTGTTGTTTTCTTGCCTATTTTAGTGTTTTGAAGAAAATGAATATCAAACGGAGTCCAAACGGAATGAAACCTTTGGGAGAGTTATTTTTTGAACGGAAGCAATCCAGGAGACTTGGAGTGGAAGTAAGGGAAGCTTCAAGGTGGCCACGAGGCAGGGAGGCGCGCCCTACCCCCCTGGGCGCGCCCCCACCCTCGTGGGCCCCTTGTGGCCCCCCTGACCGACTTCTTTCGCCTATATATGTCCATATACCCTAAAAACTTCGGGCAACACAATAGATCGGGAATCCCGCCGCCGCAAGCCTCTCTAGCCACCGAAAACCAATCGGGACCCGGTTCCGGCACCCTATTGGAGGGGGGTCCCTCACCGGTGGCCATCTTCATCATCCCGGCGCACTCCATGACGAGGAGGGAGTAGTTCACCCTCGGGGCTGAGGGTATGTACCAGTAGCTATGTGTTTGATCTCTCTCTCTCGTGTTCTTGATTTGGCACGACCTTGATGTATCGCGAGCTTTGCTATTATAGTTGGATCTTATGATGTTTCTCCCCCTCTACTCTCTTGTAATGGATTGAGTTTTCCCTTTGAAGTTATCTTATTGGATTGAGTCTTTAAGGATTTGAGAACACTTGATGTATGTCTTGCCATGCTTATCTGTGGTGACAATGGGATATTTGCGTGATCTACTTGATGTATGTTTTGGTGATCAACTTGCGGGTTCAATGAACTTATGCATAGGGGTTGGCACACGTTTTCGTCTTGACTCTCCGGTAGAAAATTTGGGGCACTCTTTGAAGTACTTTGTGTTGGTTGAATAGATGAATCTGAGATTGTGTGATGCATATCGTATAATCATGCCCACGGATACTTGAGGTGACATTGGAGTATCTAGGTGACATTAGGGTTTTGGTTGTTTTGTGTCTTAAGGTGTTATTCTAGTATGAACTCTATGGCAGATCGAACGGAAAGAACAGCTTCATGTTATTTTACTACGGACTCTTGAATAGATCGATCAGAAAGGATACCTTTGAGGTGGTTTCATACCGTACAATAATCTCTTCGTTTGTTCTCCGCTATTAGTGACTTTGGAGTGACTCTTTGTTGCATGTTGAGGTATAGTTATATGATCCAGTTATGTTATTATTGTTGAGAGAACTTGCACTAGTGAAAGTATGAACCCTAGGCCTTGTTTCCTAGCATTGCAATATCGTTTGTGCTCACTTTTATCATTAGTTACCTTGTTGTTTTTATATTTTCAGATTACAAAAACCTATATCTACCATCCATATTGCACTTGTATCACCATCTATTCGCCGAACTAGTACACCTATACAATTTACCATTGTATTGGGTGTGTTGGGGACACAAGAGACTCTTTGTTATTTGGTTGAAGGGTTGTTTGAGAGAGACCATCTTCATCCTACGCCTCCCCACGGATTGATAAACCTTAGGTCATACACTTGAGGGAAATTTGCTACTGTCCTACAAACCTCTGCACTTGGAGGCCCAACAACGTCTACAAGAAGAAGGTTGTGTAGTAGACATCAAGCTCTTTTCTGGCGCCGTTGCCGGGGAGGTGAGTGCTTGAAGGTATATCTTTAGATCTTGCAATCGAATCTTTTTGTTGCTTGTTTTATCACTAGTTTAGTCTATAAAAGAAAACTACAAAAAAAATGGAATTGAGTTTGTCTCATACGCTTCATCTTTTTAATATCTTTCATGAGAATGATGTGGTGGAAAATTGTGCTCAAGTGCTAGAAGAAGAAGTCTATAAAATGTTTGGCACTAAATCTTTGAATGATGAGCATGATTGCAATGTTGTTAGTACGAACTCTTTGAATATTCATAGTACTAACGATGATTGCACTAGTCATGATGAAAATGTATCTTATAAGCACGTCAATTTTTGTGGAGTGCATAGAGTTTGCAAGTACACACCAAATAGGGAAGATAGATTTTGCAAGAGGCATAAGTATTTAGAAACTAAATGGTTGCAAGAAAGGCTAGATGTGAGTGCTAAATTTAAAATTTCTTTACCGTACTTGTGAACTTTGCAATGAACATGGTCATTTAAATCTCCGATGGAAATTGTTTCATGATCGAATCGTGTCCAAAAATTGTGATGACTTGATTTCCATTGCACATCATAATGAACTTAGTTTGCTTTTGGGTTATGAAGAAATGAAACTATTAACTAAGCATATTCCAGAATTTAACCTTAAGAAATTCCTTGATATTGATCTAGAGGAAATTTATATGTATTGTGCGGTGAATTGCATTAAAAATTAGGAATGTCCCCCCCTTTGAAGCACAAGTGTGGAAAAAGATAGTAGCATTGTCCCCCCCCCTTTTTTGGGACTTTCTTTTTTTATTTGGCCTTTTTATTTTTTTGGCCTCTCTTTTTTTATTTGGCCTCTCTTTTTTTAAAGGGACAATGCTCTAATAATGATGATCATCACACTTCTATTTATTTACAACTCCTGAGTTACAACTCAAAACTAGAACAAGATATGACTCTATATGAATGCCTCCGGCGGTGTACTGAGATGGGAAATGAATCAAGAGTGACATGTATGAAAAATTATGAAGGTGGCTTTGCCACAATACGATGTCAACTAAATGATCATGCAAGGCAATATGACAATGATGATGCGTGTCATGATGAACGGAATGGTGGAAAGTTGCATGGCAATATATCTCGGAATGGCTATGGAAATGCCATAACAGGTAGGTATGGTGGCTGTTTTGAGGAAGATATAAGGAGGTTTATGTGTGATAGAGCATATCGTATCACAGAGTTTGGATGCACCGGTGAAGTTTGCACCAACTCTCAAGGTGAGAAAGGGCAATGCACGGTACCGAAGAGGCTAGCAATGATGGAAGGGTAAGAGTGCGTATAATCCATGGACTCAGATTAGTCATAAGGAACTCATATACTTATTGCAAAAATCTACAAGTCATCAAAAACCAAGCACTACGCGCATGCTCCTAGGGGGATAGATTGGTAGGAAAAGACAATCGCTCGTCCCTGACCGCCACTCATAAGGATGACAATCTAAGAACACCTCATGTTTCAAATTTGTTACACAAAGGTTACGATACTTGCATGCTACAGGACTTGCCAACTTCAACACAAGTATTCTTTAAATTCACAATTACCCAACTAGCATGACTCTAATATCACCACCTCTACATCTCAAAACAATTATAAATCATCAAATTGATCATAGCATCCAATTCACTTTCTATGATAGTTTTTATCATACCCAACTTGGATGCCCATCATTCTAGGACAAATTTTATGACCACAGAAAATACCATGATGTTCTAAAAGACTCTCAAAATAATATAAGTGAAGCATGAGAGATTAACAATTTCTACAAAATAAATCCACCGCCGTGCTCTAAAAGATATAAGTGAAGCACTAGAGCAAACAACAAACTACTTCGAAAGATATAAGTGAAGATCAATGAGTAGTCAAATAATTGTGCAACTATGTAAAGACTCTAACATTTAAGAATTTCAGATCTTGGTACTTTATTCAAACAGCAAGCAAAACAAAACAAAAGAAAATGACACTCCAAGCAAAACACATATCATGTGGTGAATAAAAATATAGCTCCAAGTAAAGTTATCGATGAACGAAGACGAAAGAGGGGATGCCATCCGGGGCATCCCCAAGCTTAGGCTCTTGGTTGTCCTTGAATATTACCTTGGGGTGCCTTGGGCATACCCAAGCTTAGGCTCTTTCCACATATTATTCCATAGTCCATCGAATCTTTACCCAAAACTTGAGAACTTCACAACACAAAACTCAACAGAAAACTCGTAAGCTCAATTAGTATAAGAAAATAAATCACCACTTAGGTACTGTTATGAACTCATTATAAATTCATATTGGTGTAATATCTACTGTACTCCAACTTTTCTATGGTTCATACCCTCCGATACTACTCCTAGATTCATCAAAATAAGCAAACAACACATAGAAATCGCTTGTATCACCATCTCTTCGCTGAACTAGTGCACCTATACAATTTACCATTCTATTGGCTGTGTTGGGGACACAAGAGACTCTTTGTTATTTGGTTGCAGGGTTGTTTGACAGAGACCATCTTCATCCTACGCCTCCCATGAATTGATAAACCTTAGGTCATCCACTTGAGGGAAATTTTCTACCGTCCTACAAACCTCTGCACTTGGAGGCCCAACAACGTCTACAAGAAGAAGGTTGTGTAGTAGACATCAAGCTCTTTTCTGGCGCCGTTACCGGGGAGGTGAGTGGTTGAAGGTATATCTTTAGATCTTGCAATCGAATCTTTTTGTTTCTTGTTTTATCACTAGTTTAGTCTATGAAAGGAAACTACAAAAAAATGGAATTCAGTTTGTCTCATACACTTCATCTTTTTAATATCTTTCGTGAGAATGATGGGGTGGAAAATTGTGCTCAAGTGCTAGAAGAAGATGTCTATAAAATGTTTGGCACTAAATCTTTGAATGATGAGCATGATTGCAATGTTATTAGTACGAACTCTTTGAATATTCATAGTACTAATGATGATTGCACTAGTCATGATGAAAATGTCTCTTATAAGCATGTCAATTTTTGTGGAGTGCATAGAGTTTGCAAGTACACACCAAATAGGGAAGATAGATTTTGCAAGAGGCATAAGTATTTAGAAACTAAATGGTTGCAAGAAAGGCTAGATGTGAGTGCTGAAAATTTAAAATTTCTTTACCGTACTTGTGAACTTTGCAAGAACATCGTCATTTAAATCTCCGATGCAAATTGTTTCATGATCGAATCGTGTCCGAAAATTGTGATGACTTGATTTCCCTTGCACATCACAATGAACTTAGTTTGATTTTGGGTTATGAAGAAATGAAACGTTTAACTAAGCATATTCCAGAATTTAACCTTAAGAAATTCATTGATATTGATCTAGAGGAAATTTATATGTATTGTGCGGTATTAGATTAGAATCACTTATGGATTACAAAGATAATCTCACTTATTTTTATGTTTTCATGCATGTCAGGTATTGAACATGATCAAAATGAATATGAGAATGGGTGTGCGAGAGGAATATTGCAGAACATTCCACTGGCTAGCAAACTTGGCATGGTGGAGGATGGCCTATCTTATTCACCCATCAAGGTGCTTGCTCTAACTTAGCAACGTTGTATTGGTCACACATATCTTGCATATGACCTCTTGCATTACTTCGACTTTGTTACACCACCATCTCCTTAGTTTAAGCATCTTATTGTTAGAATTAATGGTCCTAGCCCATTAACCAAATCTGAAATATCAAATGAGCCCATGTGTAAAAAGGCAAGTGGTGGTGCTAAAGTTTAGTCACACCCCGGAAGTTGAAGAAGAGTTGGACCTCTTTATATAGTGGGTTCTCTGTCTTAGTCATGAATTAGTTATTGGAATTGATCATGAACTTGCCTAATATTCCAAGACATATATAATTATATGCCATGCCTATCCATTTTTTGTACCCATTCCATTTGTCATCATACTATGCTTTTCCAGCCAAATGTTGTTCTTTCATAATAGATGTCCAAAAGGAAGAGGGTGAGTGCACATCCTCAAGGAGTACAAAGTAAGTATTTGGAAAAGGTAGTGATACCTGATACATCAGATAGATTAGCAGCCACAGAAAACACGGGCCCAACTGTACCACACTTTACCCCTACTCCACTGGCCAAAGCCCTATTAGAACTGCAGAGAGGCCAGCATCAGGTACTGTCTATGATATTAATTCAAAATTTGAACTCCTACATTTCTACATGTGCCTTGCCATCTCTCTTGTGTGAAAACTAATTTCAGATGAATCTCCATTCTCAACGGATCATAGGATCTCACAACAATACTAGGCACGGCATTGCTCTTGTCAGCACCTCTTGCCCTTTATCAACATACTTACACTCATTGTTGTTGATTATGTAGCATCACTGTAAATGTTCGCTTCCTTACCCTCCCTTTGCTCGAAATTATAGAATCTATATTTACTCTTACATAAATGTAGAATTAACACAATGATTATGAAGTTCTGGATTGCTCATGTAAGTACCTATTGTCATGTACTCCCTTCGTATGGAATTAATTGTTGCTCAATTGGATGTATTTAGAACTTAAGTAGGGCTAGATACATCCATCTGAGCAACAAGTAATAATGAATGGTGGTAGTATTACTATACTTGCATTGCGAGATAGTTGATTGTCTAGCATTACTCTACATCTTATCTGCCCTGCTCTCCACTCTATCCAAATTATCAGATCTACATTTACTCTTACCAAAATGTTGAATAAAGCCAATGCGACAACACACATTGAGGTCTGCATTGCTCTAGTCGGTACCTTTTACCTTGTAACATTGTACTTAATTAATAGCTATTTGATTATGTATCATCACTCTGCACCTAAGCTTCATTATCCTCTATTTCTTCCAATATTATTTGATCTATATTTACTCTTTACAAAAATGTTGAATGAAGGCAACACTTATAAAGAAGTTTCTTTGGGGAATTCTTGAATTATCCTTCCATCGACATGGTGAAGGCTTTGTCCAGCCCGTGTTAACATGTAACGTAAGTTCATCCTTCTCAAGCCTTCAAACTTTGTTCTAGTATAGATTTGGATATGCATCATTTCCTCCACTTCTGTTTACTTTGGTGTTTACATCTAATTGGATGTTTGCAGCAATTACTTTCAAATTGTAGTTGTAAAAACATGTTCCTTATGCAGAACAGATCCATTTATTTTTCTTATTTGCTAATATAAATGGGACGGAATTGTCAGCACCCTGGATATCATTGCTTATATATTTTTGAAACCTGTTATGTGTCTCGTTGTTTCTCTTTCAAAGTCATATCTCTTATGTCGGCAGAACTTTAGGGAAGATAGTGAGCCAAACCATCTTGAAGAGAGCGAGATGACCCCAAGGTCACATCTTGATGAAGGCAGTGAGTTGAAGCTACTCACTAGCAGCTGTGAGACAACCTCTATGCAGTTGCTGCCTCAATTAGTTTGAATTCTTCAGTCTCAACTTAAAGTGGAAAGGCTTGGTTCAGCTCAGCTCCGACTTGATGTCAATGATGTAAAGAAGACCTCATAGGATAGCCATGCTCGCTTACTTGCTACGTAGCTAGAGTTTGAGAATCTATCATTGAGATAACTGAGGTCTCATCAGCTTGTTCTACTGCTTGCGGTGCACCTCCAGGGCAGGCCTAATGCCTTCTAAAGTGCTGTCTGTTTTGTCTACTCTTTTGTTGCACATTTATATGCACTGATGGCGACCTTTGATGCCCAGTGTATGTTGCACTTTATTATCACCGGTGGCGAGCTTTGATGCCTAGTGGATGTAATATGTCGTAAGTTCTTTATTGTATAGTCTAGGTTTATTCTTAGTTGGTATGTTGTAATTTAGGCTGGAAGCTTCAACGGATCTCAATGTTACCGGTCTTCGGGCTGCCCCCTAACTCACTATATATGGGCCCAAATGTGGGCCTATAATCATCTTGGTCCATTAGCGGGACTATACGTATCGTAGTTTTCCGCCTTTAATAGGCTGAGTAAAGTTCGAGCCAATTGGGCCAGTGAATACCATGGGCTTATAATAGGCTAAAAACTAGATTGGGCTAGCATTGAGCCGAAAAATTCATGCGCCAACACAGGCCGAAACTGTCGTAGGCCCATGCTTGGCCCAAATAGCATATGAGCCGTCAACAGGCCAAAATTTATATCCGGCCGGTTTGGCCCAATAAAATTATGGGCTTTAAGCAGGCCGGTATCAATGCAGGCTGTAGGCCCAACTATGTCATGGGCCATTAATAGATGGGCTATAAGCAGGCTGGATTCAATGTGGGCTGTAATTAGGCCCAACTATTACACATGCCATTAATAGGCTGATAGGCACGTTGGGCTGAAATTTATCCACGAAGACTATGGACCGTTAAGAGGCCTAAAGTCACTTAGGACAAGAAATAACCCAGTTGCAAAACAGGCCGTTAAATGGCCTAAAGTGAAATCGGGCCAACAACGGCCTAGATGCACCAAGGGCCACTAACAGGCCGAAACGAATATTTGGCTGAACTGGTAAACAGACATTTAATAGGCTGAAATACAAACCCGGCTTAGAATGGGCCCAAAAGAACAATACTCTGTTAATGGGCCTAATCTGATATGGGTCGCAATTTAGCCCAAAACACGACAGGCTACGAATGGGACAGATCTGATATGGGCCGTAATTTGACCCAAAACATGGCAAGCTGTTAACGGGCCTGCCCACTAGTTTCTGAAAAAATATAGTGGGCCTTTAGTTGGGCCGACCTTTTTACCTTAAATGGGCCACTATTGGGGTGTGCCACGTGTCGACATATCATAGGCATCTTCCATCCATTGTAGGGATAACATCTGTCCCAACGATCACCTGACACGTGGATCCTCCGGCGAATGAGAATTTTACACGTGGAAAATCCCTGTAGGTCCAGGCTGTTAACGGGTTATCGGATCCAAACCGGAACCTGATAGATTATCGACGACCCGTTACGATGGATGCCACGTGTCGGTTACCCTTGATGAAAACACTTCCATGATGTGCCATTTATCATCATGGAAGTGGACACTTCCGTGATGATAATTTTGGTATTATCATGGAACAATTCTACGACAACACAGGTATGCCTATCTTGATTCTGTCGTAAAATCGTCATGGACGTACTTGCGTGATAGAAAAGGTGACCTACAATGACAAACATGTATCATCACGGAAGTGTTTTTTTGTTTGTAGTGCTTTCACTAGTGTCATCAAACTCCCATGACATATTTGATTTACCAGATGAAGGAATCAGAAGATGCTTCATGGCTAAAGGTCCCAAGTTATCACACCTCGAGTATGTTGATTTCCATAGTGATGAAGATGATTTGCTAGGTGATGATGATTTACTTGTTGACAAAACTAGTGATGAAAACTATATTGAACTTGCTAGTAATCATGCTAATCAAGATGAAACGAAGGATAATGATAAGAAGGAGATTGAGTGTCTAATTAAAGAATTAAACACTCTTAAGTTAGCTCATGAAACAACTCAAGAGGATCATAGAGAGCTCCTAAGAACTCATGAGAAGCTAAATTTAGAGCAAGAGCATGAGTTTCTAAAAGCTATCAATGATGATCTTCGAAAGAAGAGTTCTTCTTACATTTTCAAACGTCTCCTCTTGTCTACTTATATGCCACAAGTAAAATCTAGCAACGAGAGAAAGAAAGATTCTTCTTCTAGTAGTAACAATAACCATGCTAAAACCAATATTGTTGCTTCTAGTAATTTTCTTGATTCCACTAATGATTCTCTTAGCCAAGTTACACTTGAGCAAGAAAATACCTTATTGAAGGGAATTATGGAGAAATGTGTTTACAAGAGTCTTGCCAGGTGAGGGAGTCATGGACTAAGGGGTCCTCGGGGCGATGGCCCATTGTACATGGGTCGAACTGGTGGAGCCATATAGTAACAGGAGACCTATGAAGCCATGGTGTGCCCTCCAAGTCAAGAAAGCGGTGGATATCTTTAATCCCTTATTGTAATCTATCTTCGGTAACCCTAACCCTACAGGTATCTATATAAACCGAGGGTTTTTAGTCATAGGGTGAGAGCTACATTCATCACCTCATCTCTTTAGGGTTTAGCTCATGCTGATCTCGAGGTAGATCGACTCTGTAAACCATATTATATATCCAATACAATCAAGCAGGACGTAGGGTATTACCTCTTTGAGAGGGCCTGAACCTGGGTAAACACTATGTTCATAGTCCCTTGTTCCCCATCAATCCTAGATCCACAACTCGGGATACCCTA
Organism: Triticum aestivum; assembly: GCF_018294505.1. Taxonomy (NCBI): domain Eukaryota; kingdom Viridiplantae; phylum Streptophyta; class Magnoliopsida; order Poales; family Poaceae; genus Triticum; species Triticum aestivum. Next base: position 188,667,521 of record NC_057807.1, read on the forward strand.
CCCCGAGGTGTGCTGGTTTAGACACCGACATTGGTGCTTTCATTGAGAGTTTCGCTGTGGGATAGCCAGAGGAATCGATGGCTCAACTGATCATTCGAGACCACACCCGCATCGAGGGCTTACCCCTGGTCATCTCCTCGCCTTTGGTGGCATGTTGGTGTGCGCCGATCCCACTATTCGCCTCGACCAGATCGAAGGATTCATCTCCGTTGAAGGGTTCATTGGTTCAGGGGCCTCGACCCCAGGACCAGCAGATTTACCAAAATCCGGTGTCACTCAGAGTTCGGCTCTGAAGCCCAACTCCGACAAATCCCCCACCGAATCGTCGGAGTGTCCGGCACCCCCATGTGCCCTGTCAACACACCACTTGGCAAGTCTTTTCCGTACAATGGGAATCTCTGTCATCATACCTACGACATACGATTGGATCAGGCTTAAACCCAAAGACCGAGAAATCAACACCCCTCCGGTCACGCACCTCGTCGCCACGGTCGAAAAGGCCCAGGAGGGACTACAGCCTGGCAAGCTAAGAACAATGTACACTCGAATCTCCAGCTCGGAGTCATACACAAGCTCAGATGTATGTACGGATTCGAGCCCCAATGCTAGATCCAGCCTCGAGCCAATCCAGCCACACACTAGTACAGACCCGAGTCCTGCACGATTCAAACCGGACATGATTCAACCACCTATCAAGGATAGTCTGGGTCCGCAACAGGAGGGAATTATCAAAATTTTCCCACCCACCCACCACACGGAATACTCTCCGGATTTGGGAATCCTGGACATATGGGACATCATGTATGTCAAGCAGCTGCCAAATGAGACAGTCCACCATTATTGGGCTAGATTTCTCCTGGTAAAGAACAGGATGGCACCTTGCTGATAAAGAAATAATTAAAGCCTCCAGTTTAACTGCAGGGACGAGGGCCTCTTAAACGCCCTCGTGCATCACCAAATTCAAAGCTTCACCGAACTATCAGACATGGTACGCAAATATTGCGCCATGGAGAACATGTGGAGGGCGCAAGAGATGAACATGGGGCCACAGCCCGCCACGCATCACGGAAAGCCTCGCTTTAAATGAGCTTACACAAATCAGTTGCCTGAACGCGAGCCTAATGAAAAGAAAACTAGTCCCAGATCAATGTTAGACGAGTTGCTGGATAAACCATGCCCAATAACTCGGTCTTGCTAGATGCAAACCCAACCCACAAACTTGGAGCCTGTTGGGTGGTAAGACAAGTGGCCATATGGCGATCCAATCTTGGGCCTTACACCCCTAGATAAACAGTCCTCGGCTTCACCATAGGACCACAATGTCCTTACGGTATACAAGGCATTCACCTCAAACAATAAAAGGAAAAAGGATCTTCAAGAGCTCAATCAAATATATCAAGTGACGGCCGCACAGCCATGGGCAGCCACGCCTATCACCTTCAACAAGAAGGACGAGCCAAGCCCCCGTAACAACCATACACCGGTCGCATGGGTCCTCGACCCCATTGTTGACGGTTTCTGGCTGACTAAAGTGTTGATGAACGGAGGCAGCGACCTCAACCTCATTAATAGGATACTCTAGACAAGATGTAGTTCAACAGGTCTCGCATTGAACGTGGTCATACCACATTCTGATGTATAATACCTGGTAGGGAGGCACACTGATCGGGGTGCGTAACTCTGGATGTTGTGTTCGACACACCCAATAACTAAAGATCCGAACCCTTACTATTTCACATTGTGCCCTTCCGTAGTGGATGCCACACCCTTCTAGGACATGAGGCATTCTCAAGATTTCAGGGCATACCACATTATGGGTATATGAAACTCAAGATGCCAAGGCCCAACGGGGTGATCTCTCTTAAAAGCGACCCGAGCAAAGCCTTGCGAGCCAAAAACAAGACGGCATCCCTCGCCCTAGAGGCACTATCTGAAGCCCTCGTGACCGAAGAGCTGACGGTGCTACGCACTACAGTCGACAGGGATGATGTGGTTCTCAGTAAAAGACAAAAACCCACAGCATTCAAGCCAGCAGACGAAATAGTAAAAAATTCAACTGCACCCAACAGATCCCAACAAAATGACATCCATAGGAGCACAGCTGGACCCTGCAATCGATGAGGTGCTAAGGACGTTCTTGCATGAAAACAGGGAAATATTCGCCTGGCACCCATCAGATATGTCAAGAATCCCATGCAGGCTAGCAGAGCACAACCTCAACATTTTAAAAGGCTTCAAGCTAGTGAAACAAACCCGGTGCCAATTCTTCGAACCCAAACGGTAGGCCATGGGCGAAGAACTTGAAAAACTACTAGAGGTCGGATTCATCTGCGAGATCAAGCACCTTGAGTGGTTAGCAAATCTGGTTATGGTACCCAAGAAGGATAAGTCCTGGCGGCCTTGTGTCGACATTAAAGACCTTAACAAGGCCGCCCTAAGGATCCATTCCCCCTGCCAAGGATAGACCAGATCATCGACGCCATTGTGGGAAATGACTTTTTATGCTTCCTCGACACATACTCCAGATACCATCAGATTAAGATGAAGGAATCTGATCAGGTAGCAACCACATTCATCACCCCTTACGGGCCTCACCATGCTGTTCGGACTAACAAACATGGGAGCCACATACCAGCGCATGATTCAAACATGCCTCAAAAACCAAATCAGCATAACAGTCGAGGCATACGTAAATGACGTGGTTGTCAAAATCAAACATATCGACCAACTGATAGATGACCTAAGCCAAACCTTCGACAACCTGTGGGCCTACGACATACGGCTCAACCTAGAGAAATGCGTCTTCGGGGTCCCTGCCGGCAAGCTAATCGGATTCATAGTTTCCCACAGAGGAATCGAAGCCAATCCGGCCAAAATTAGAGTGTGGTCTTAGCTCACAATACCAACAGAGCTCAAGCATGTCCACAAGCTAGCCGGATGCATTGCCGCCTTGAGCTGCTTCATATCTCGCCTCGGAGAAAAGGCATTGCAACTTGATACCTTTCCAACGTATCTATAATTTTTGATTGTTCCATGCTGTTATTTTATCATTCTTGGATGTTTTACAATCATTTTATAGTCATTTTATATCATTTTTTGGTACTAACCTATTGACATAGTGCCCAGTGTCAGTTGCAGTTTTCTGCATGTTTTTTACATCGCATGAATTAATATCAAGCAGAGTCCAAACGCAGCGAAACTTCTTGAGGATTTTATTTGGGCCAGAAGACATCCAGTGGGCCAAGGTTGCACCTGGGGGTGCCTCGAGGAGGGCAGCACCCACCAGGGCGCGCCAGGAGGCCCAGGCGCACCCTGGTGGGTTGTGCCCACCTCGGGTGCCCCCTGAACCGCCTCTTTGCTCTATAAAAACCCCAATATTCCAAAAACCCTAGGGGAGTCAACGAAAATCAATTCCAGCCGCCGCAGAGTCTAGAACCACCAGATCTAATCTAGACACCATCATGCAGGGGTTCACCACTTCCATTGGTGCCTCTCCGATGATGCGTGAGTAGTTATTTGTAAACCTACGGGTCCGTAGTTAGTAGCTAGATGGCTTCCTCTCTCTCTCTCTCTTGATTATCAATACAATGGTCTCTTGGATTTCCATATGATGTAAGCCTTTTTGCGGTGTGTTTGTTGGGATCCGATGAACTTTGAGTTTATGATCAGATCTATGTTTTTATCCATGAAAGTTATTTGAGTCTTCGTTGATCTCTTATATGCATGATTGCTTATAGCCTCGTATTTCTTCTCTGATATTTGGGTTTTGTTTGTCCAACTTGATCTATTTATCTTGCAATGGGAAGAGGTCCTTTGTAGTGACTTCGATCTTACGGTGCTTGATCCCAGTGACAGAAAGGGAACCGACACGTATGTATCGTTGCTACGAAGGATAAAATGACGGGGTCTATCTCTACATAGCTTGATCTTGTCTACATCATGTCATCGTTCTTATTGCATTACTCCGTTTCTCCATGAACTTAGTACACTAGATGCAAGCTAGATAGCGGTCGATGTGTGGAGTAATAGTAGTAGATGCAGGCAGGAGTCGGTCTACTAATCTTAGACGTGATGCCTATATAATGATCATTGCCTGGGTATCGTCATGATTATTTGAAGTTCTATCAATTGCCCAACATTATTGTTTTCCCACCGTTTGCTATTTTTCTCGAGAGAAGCCACTAGTGAAACCTACAGCCCCCGGGTCTCTTTTCATCATATTTTCCTTTGCGATCTATTTTCCTTTGCATTTATTTTCAGATCTATTAAACCAAATATACAAAAATACCTTGTTGTAATTTATTTGTTCCGTGATCTATTTATCTTATCTACCACTTTTACATCACGTTATTTGCCTATCTTGAGGCGTCGTACCTAAAGGGATTGACAACCCCTTTAACACGTCGGGTTGCGAGTATTTGTTATTTTTGTGCAGGTGTTGTTTACATGGTGTGAGGAGATTCTCCTACTGGTTCGATAACCTTGGTCTCATCACTGAGGGAAATACCTACTGTCACTATACTGCATCATCCCTTCCTCTTTGGGGAAGTACCGACGTAGTTCTAGCAGACATCAAAAGGAATTTCTGGCGCCATTGCCGGGGAGGATCTTCAACATCAACCAGGTTCCTAATCACAAATCTCATCTCCTCACAATTTACATTATTTGCCATTTGCCTCTCGTTTTCCTCTCCCCCACTTCACAAAATCTCATCTCCACCATGTTGTGTGATTTCTCAAATACCAACAATAATGATTTTATTAGCACTCCGATTGCTCCTCCCGCCACTAGTGCGGTGTCTTGTGATATTAATATTGCTTTTCTGAATCTTGTCATGAAAGATCAATTTGCCGGTACTCCTAATGACGATATCGTGTCCCATCTTAACACATTCATGGAATTATGCGGTATGCAAAAGAAAAACGATGTGGACAATGATGTTCTGAAGTTGAAATTATTTCTGTTTTCTTTGTGAGATCGTGCAAAATTTTGGTTTTCTTCTTTGCCTCGCAATAGTATTGATTCTTGGAACAAGTGCAAGGATGCTATTATCACTAAGTATTTTCCGCCTGCAAAAATTATTTCCCTTAGAACCCAGATCATGAATTTCAAGCAACTTGAACATGATCATGTTGCACAATCTTGGCAAAGGATGAAATTGATGCTAAGGAATTGCCTAACTCATGGGTTAAATCTTTGGATGATCATACAAAAAATTTATGCGGGGTCGAATTTTGTTTCTCGTAATCTTTTAGATTCCGCCGTGGGGGTACTTTTATGGAAATTATTTTGGGTGAAGCTACTAAATTGATAGATATACAAGGAGGATATAATAAAAACTTTCATGAAGATCATTGGACAAAATAAACTTCATTCTTAGTAATGGTTTTGAGATATGACGATATGATATGTGAGTCATGTTGATGAGTAATTGTGCTTTAGTAAGAATATTGATGTTAAGGTTTGTGATTCCCTATGCAAGCACGGAAGTCAATAGTTATGCAATGAAATTTATATCCTACTTTGGTGCATTTATTCGGTGTTACTTATGCTTATTGTTTGGGTACGAGATTTTTTTCTTTTTGGTTGGTCGCTCCTCAATCTTTTTGCTAGCCTTCATTTTGCACTAATTATGATCACTACTTGTGCATCCAAAACCCTTTAAACCGGTTTTGCCTTATGCGTCCACTATACCTACCTATATGCGGTATTTCCATGCCGTTTTAAGGAAATTTGCATGTGCCATCTCTAATTTTCAAAATAGATTTCTCTTTTGTGTGCTCTATCGCCCGCGAGGCGGTGAAGGGTGACCAATATTTTCCATGCTACATGTGTTATTCTCATGATGAGTGTTTATTCACTTGTCATTGCACGAGAGTACGGGAAAGGTATTAGGGACGCCCACTCCCAAAATGAAAAATGAATTTATTTTATGTTGTCAAATAATAAATTCCTTGGAAAGTGTTGGTATGGAGGGCACCCATGGATACGGTTAGCCATGGAAAGTGAAAGTAATGGTGGAAAAAGGAATAAACTTTATTTTCTATTTGGGAACCGCCTATGATGTATCTAGCATGGAAATTATTGAGATATCTAAGTCATTTTCGTTGGTGAGAAAAGTATGCCTCTCAAAAGTATTTTTATCTCTCAGTTTAAGCTTTGAGCTCTGACACCTCTACAAATCCCTACTTCCCTCCACGAAGGGCCTTTCTTTTATTTATGCAATTTTTATTTTGAATTTGAGTCTCCATCTTCTCTTATAAAGCACCAACGAAGGGGCACTATGATCGTATTTGAGCATTAGGTGTAGCTAATATTCGAGTGTGTTTCATGAATGGATCAATGATTGAGCATAATGGGCTAGGGATAACTCACTTTAGTGTTGATATTTTGAAAGACATGGTTGCTTGTTGGTATGCTTGAGTATTAAAGTCTTCATGTCAAAACTAGACTATTGCTTTGAATCATATAAAAGTCCATATGTCCATGCTATAAAGAAAAGAAATGTGATGAATATGTTAGGCAGCATTCCACATCAAAAAATTCTGTTTTTATCATTTACCTACTCGAGGACGAGCAGGAATTAAGCTTGGGGATGTTGATACGTCTCCAACGTATCTATAATTTCTGATTATTCCATGCTGTTATATTATCATTCTTAGATGTTATACAATCATTTTATAGTCATTTTATATCATTTTTTGGTACTAACCTATTGACATAGTGCCCAGTGCCAGTTGCTATTTTCTACATTTTTTTACATCGCAGGAAATCAATATCAAACGGAGTCCAAACGCAGCGAAACTTCTGGAGGATTCTTTTGGGCCAGAAGACATCCAGTGGGCCAAGGTTGCACTTGGGGGGTGCCTCGAGGAGCGAAGCACCCACCAGGGTGCGCCAGGAAGCCCATGCATGCCCTGGTGGGTTGTGCCCACCTCAGGTGCCCCCTGAACTGCCTCTTTGCTCTATAAATACCCCAATATTACAGAAACCCTAGGGGAGTCGACGAAAATCAATTCCAACTGCCGCAGAGTCCAAAACCACCCGATCCAATCTAGCTACCATCAAGGAGGGGTCCACCACTTCAATTGGTGCCTCTCCGATGGTGCGTGAGTAGTTCTTTGTAGACCTACGGGTCCGCAGTTAGTATCTAGATGGCTTCCTATCTCTCTCTTGATTATCAATACAATGGTCTCTTGGAGATCCATATGATGTAAGCCTTTTTGCGGCGTGTTTGTTGGGATCCGATGAACTTTGAGTTTATGATCAGATCTATGTTTTTATCCATGAAAGTTATTTGAGTCTTCTTTGATCTCTTATATGCATGATTGCTTATAGCCTCGTATTTATTCTCCTATATTTGGGTTTTGTTTGGACAACTTGATCTATTTATCTTGCAATGGGAAGAGGTGCTTTGTAGTGGGTTCGATCTTAAGGTTCTTGATCCCAGTGACAGAAGGGGAACCGACACGTATGTATCATTGCTACTAAGGATAAAACGATGGGGTCTATCTATACATAGATAAATCTTGTCTACATCATGTCATCATTCTTATTGCATTACCCCGTTTCTCCATGAACTTAATACACTAGATGCATGCTGGATAGCGGTCTATGTGTAGAGTAATAGTAGTAGATGCAGGCATGAGTCGGTCTACTAATTTTGGACGTGATGCCTATATAATGATCATAGCCTGGATATCGTCATGATTATTTGAAGTTCTATCAATTGCCCAATAGTAATTGTTTTCCCACCGTTTGCTAATTTTTTTTGAGAGAAGCCACTAGTTAAAACTACGTCCCCGGGGTCTCTTTTCATCATATTTACCTTTGCGATCTATTTTCCTTTGCATTTATTTTCAGATATATTAAACCAAAAATACAAAAATACCTTGCTGTAATTTATTTGTTCCGCGATCTATTTATTCTATTTACCACTTTTACCTCATGTTATTTGCCTATCTTGAGGCGTCGTACCCGAAAGGGATTGACAACCCCTTTAACACGTCGGGATGCGAGTATTTGTTATTTGTGTGTAGGTGTTGTTTACGTGGTGTGAGGAGGTTCTCCTACTGGTTCGATAACCTTGGTCTCATGATACGTCTCCAATGTATCTATAATTTTTTATTGTTCCATGCTATTATATTACCCGTCCTGGATGTTTATGGGCTTTACTTTACACATTTACATCATTTTTGGGACTAACCTACTAACCGCAGGCCCAGCCTGAATTGCTGCTTTTTTTGCCTATTTCAGTGTTTCGAAGAAAAGGAATATCAAACGGAGTACAAACGGAATGAAGCCTTCGGGAGCGATCTTTTTGGAACAAGCGTGACCCAGAGGAATTGGAGTGGAAGTCAAGAAACAAGGGAGGCGGCCACGAGGGTGCCCGGCGTGCCCCCTGGGGCTGGGCTCGCCCCCGACCCTCGTGGGCCCCTCGGGCGTCCACCGACCTACTTCTTCCTCCTATATATACCCATGTACCCCGAAAACATCAGAAGCGACCACGAAAAACTATTTCCACTGCCGTAACCTTCTGTATCCACGAGATCCCATCTTGGAGCCTTCGCCGGCGCTCCGCGGGAGGGGGAATTGATCACGGAGGGCCTCTACATCAACTCCAAGGCCTCTCCGATGAGTTGTGAGTAGTTTAACACAGACCTTCGGGTCCATAGTTATTAGCTAGATGGCTTCTTCTCTCTCTTTGAATCTCAATACCATGTTCTCCTCGATCTTCTTGGAGATCTATTCGATGTAACTCTTTTTGCGGTGTGTTTGTCGAGATCCGATGAATTGTGGGTTTATGATCAAGTTTATCTATGAGAAATATTTGAATCTCCTCTGAATTCTTTTATGTGTGATTAAGTTATCTTTGCAAGTCTCTTTGAATTATCAGTTTGGTTTGGCCTACTAGATTGATCTTTCTTGCAATGGGAGAAGTGCTTAGCTTTGGGTTCAATCTTGCACTACTAGGGAAAATCCTAGTAGTAGCGTGGGTTTTAGGCCTATCAGTAGTGCGGGGACCGGCGCTAGTAATAAGGCGCTACAGCTAACGTATAGCAGTAGCGCATGTCGTCCCACGCTACTGCTATACATGAATAGCTGTAGCGTTCTTTAGAAAAGGGCGCTGCTGATATTATCTGCAGCGTTGTTTACAAGGAAGCGCTACTATTAAGGCAGCGCTACTGCTAAATTTTCCCCCTCGCTACTACTAGTTTTATTAGTTTTTTTCCCTCCGTATTTGTTTTGTATTTGAATAGGATTTATACAATAATCTTTAGCATATCATACACATACAAATGTAGTCATAGCATATACATACAATTAGTCTCATCAAATCATGTCATCATCATAATCATCATCCAACACAAAGTGGTCTCTCGTCATCATCTCGAAAATAGTGATACAAGTCTCGATTACTTGCAAATACATCGTCATCCATCTAAACAATGATATACACAAGAAGAGCTATCACTTTGAGTACATGTTTTCGTATCCCTCTCTCGCATTAGCGTGAACCTAAACTAACTACTGCCTGTCGCTCGGAAACCGGAAACCGGTACACCTGGGCCTGACACTCCAACCACTCGTCGTATATATACTCCTGGCGTAGCACTTCTTCGCCATCTATGATCTATGCACCTGCATCGTCACATGAGTCGATGATATGCAACATATATAGTTGAGCAACAGAAAGAGACAGAGTTGGCAAAAATAGAAACAACATATCATAAGCATAAATAACAAAGTTCATTGTACCCAAAATGCCTTAACTAGAGTGATTTTCGCTAGTCGAGGAGGAGGATGGTTTAATTACATCACAAATAAAGTTTCACCGTGCATAACTCAAAGTTTTGTCATACAGAAAGTATGGACTAAACGGACACATTGTCATATATCGACAATCACTCCACCATGTCGTGCCATCCATCCATGTCAGGGAGATAGTCCTCGAGCTTAGTAAAAGGCTTCATGTCGAGACGCTGAGAGGCTATCCATGTTCGGGCATCTTCCCTCGACATTTTTCCTTCTGCGTAGAACATCCCTGTTTTTTCGAGGACCTCCTTCATGATGATTTGGGTAAGTTCGCGCTAGATGTTATAGAACTCAGCTCGAAGTCGATGATCCTCGATATCTCCTATGTCCTTTGCCCATTGCAGAATATGGGCATCACCGGATCTAGGTGACATGCGAAGGTTCTGGTGATCCCGTCTGTACTCCAGCATGTGGTGTAGGACATAGAATCCATCTTTAAGAGAATTGTTCAGTTGCTGGATGCAGCAGACGTCGGTCTTATGGCTGAAGGCGACCCTGCCGCCGCTTCTCTTCTTGTCCTTGACCTCTCCAACCTTGCTTGGTAGTAAAACAACATCACTGTCGAGAACATCCTTGATGTGGGTGTAATCCTTTTTGTGAATGTTCTTCGATGAGTCCAATTAAAGAGCATGGGAGAATCGGGGGTAGAGGATGATGAGGATGGCGCGCCCGCCGCTGCACAAAATATGTACACCTCAAATTAATTAGCCTCCACTATGCAAATGAATGATTGAAATCGATGGAAGGATAGCAGCGTGGATGACTTACACGGGATGATAAGGCACAAGAATCGCCTCCTTGTCCTTATTGGCGAGCATGAAACTGACGATGTAATCCCTCGCGTATTCACCGTGCTTTGTGCAGACTCCCAAGAAGCCCTCGTGCATGTAGTATGGGTCAGTGACACAGATATGAGGTATCTTCTCAACCCTGATGATGTAGTTCATGTGCAAGGCATAAAGGCAGACAAACATAAAATCCAGCTTCTTCACGTGAAACATGTCAAATATGTAATCGAATCGGAGGAAGAACTTATCCGTGGGGAAGCAGTCGATGTATGACATTTGCCGCGGAACGTTAACCACGTAGAGTCAGTATCCTGGATCTTTCAAGGCGATGAGGCCTTTCTCTATCCGCAACACATCATCATGAAGTCTCCTTAGATCGACAAATCTAGCCCGTAGCGCTGTTGCAGGTAGGATTGGTTGACCGGGGATATGCCATTTATCCGCATCGGGGATATCTATACGGTCCTAAAGCCGAGGCTGCTGAGGCGGCTGGATCATAGACTCAACTTTTTTGCCTTTCCTCGCTCTCTTCCTAGACTTCTTTACTACCGGAAGGTCGTCCATAATACGTTGAGACGGCAATTCAGGCACCGACTCATGACGCTCAAACCTTGAGGAGGCGCCAGTATAGACATACTGTTCAGCGCCATCGTCATCGTCATCCTCATCCATGGCGACGTCATCAGCGACTAATGGAGCCTCCTCCTTACCCCGTCCGCTATCACCCAACCCGACACCCGACGCTAATTGGGTAGGTGGGGTGTTGATGTTCATACCTTGCTGAGGCTGCGTGCTCGTGGGTGTGCTCCCCGCCGCCTCCATACGAAACAGACTCTTTGGCCACAACAGGACCCACCCATTGCGACAATCACCAAGCCACCTTGGGGTCTCGTCGTCATCCCCCACTAGTATTAGAGGAGGCAAATTCTCGTGGCCCGGTTTGACACTGGCCACGGAAAACTTGAAGACGTTCGGGGGGATCGGCCGGCTGTGTAACAATGGTTCATTCGGCTGCATTATCGTCGCCTTCCCCACGTCCACCTTCTGGTCACCGATGGTGTACAATATGGTGCACGGGGTTTCGTCGGCCTGCAAAGAAAAGTCTGCAACGTGAGACATCCGAAAGGCAACGAAAACGGGAGATTATACATTTATATTGAAGGGGGCCGGTGTGACAGATACCATGAGGGTGTCGAGCTCAGCCAAAGACGAAGCACCGCCGAGCACGTCCGGTGCGGGAGCCGGTGCTGGTGCAACGCTAGTCGAGCTGCTCCCCAAGAAGTCAGCAAGGGGAAAGTCCTTTGCATTTTTTTCTGGATTTTGCCTTGTCCAAGTGAAAACGGCCGGAACCAAGGAAGTAGACAAATCTGCAACCACCTATTTTGCGGCAGCTACCGCTGTTGCGACTGTCTGAGATGATTTCTTCTCAACCGCAATCTCAACCTTCTTGTCGATGTTTTCTTCAGTTAACCTTCGTCTTTCCTTTCTCTCCTCTCTGATCTCACGGTAGTACTTCTTCCACGTGGCGCCATCTTCGATACCGTGCACGCGTCCATACGACGGTCGAGTATCCGCCAGTTGTCATTTCAATATGTTCAACGCCCGGTTGAATGGAGTGTCCCACTTGGGCCTCACCAATGCCACAGACGGCGAGTCACTTTCGGCTGCAATCTTGTACTGCTCTCTCTGCAAAAGGCATAAGGATTGTTTACAAATATGACTAACGTGTGCAGTCGAATCGATCAGAAACTAAAATTACCAGCAGTCTCATGAACTCCGTAATGACTAGTTTTGTCTCATAAACCTTCTTCACTCGGTCCCAACGGTGCCGGGCCCTGAGGACGTCACGCTCCTGCGGGACGGTGAACTCCGCCAAGGGGTCTGGGATGCCCAGACTCGCGGCTTCCGCGTCCTCCTTGGCCCATTTGGACCTCTTTCCGTCGTAACCACGACTTCCGAGGTGGTGGCTCCCAATGTTCCTCTCTTGAAGCCCCTTCATCTACTTAGACTTTTTTTTGGCAGCTTCGGCCTGGCAAGCCTCCTTGAATATTTGAAACTGCTCTTCCGTGATTGTCGGATTATCCTTTACAATCTCAGAGTAGGGTTCCTTCTTGTCGATGATCTTTGCTTTCACTCAATTTTTCCAGGCGGCCAACGCGTCACTAAACTTGGTCATGGCGTGTTTGTTTATCTTCTTCATTGCCGGGTCCTCATCTGGACCTTCATAATCCTTCTCATTCCGGCCCGGGAACAAAAATATCTGGTGAAACTTCTTTAGGAGGGAGCGCCTCATATTATCTATCTTCTGTAGTTTCTCATCGTTGATGGTGGCGGTTGTCCATACGATGCAGCCTATTTGATTGTCATAGCACGAGCGCGGTTCCTCGGGCGCCTTTGGCTCAAAATTGCCGTCGTCCACCTCCGTGACCACCAGTATAGTAGTCCTGAGTTTGTTAGGAAGCTGTTGCCTCTTTGCTTTCGGTTCTACACCGGCTCCACTCCCCGAGGCAGCGCAGGTCTCAGTCTCAGCGCTGGTCTTGATGCCGGTCTGAGTCTCAGCGCCGTTCTTAGTCTCAACACCGGTCTGCGTGTCGGTCTTAGTCCCCGATGCCACCGGTGGGCCCAGCAACAACATCGGTTGATCGTCGGCAAGGCTAAAAAATTCGGCTGCCGCCCGGTAGACGTTGTCGCAATCACCAGAACCCTGTCCTTCATCATTGCTAGCCATGTTTCCTATGCTTAAATCTAGTCAATTAATTCTAGACCTAATAAAATGAATAATGACATAAAAAAGGCCTATTGTTTTGCAGGAACGGTGACTCCTTCCTGGTGCGGCAAATCCCGGGCACTCGATATGTCCTAGTTTGTAGCACAAGTCATACCGAAATTCACGGAAAATTTTGGCATGACCTTTGCTAAAAAGTGGACAAATCGAGAACCTAAAATTTGCTGGAACAGAAATGAATCAACATTCCGGCAAAACATAGGCCACTCAGCTTCATTCCCTGGAAACAACAAAGCCACTTGGGCATAATCGAACCACTTCAATGAAAAGATATAACATGAGCAAACACTATTGAAGAATTTGCATATAACATGGCCATTTCAATGAAAAGATATAATCAACAATAATGGAATATGCAAATGAACATCAATGACATATATCATATAAAAACAATCTTATTTTTTGTTTACATAGCAACAATTAGTTTGACCAAGTTTTTGAAAAGAAAAACAATTCTGTTTTTTGTTTATAGCTAAATGCCATAGCTACTGTTTTTTATTTATAGCTACATACTTCTGTTTTTTGTCTAAAGCTAAAAATATTCAGGTCCATAGTCCAAATAATTCAAATTTCATTTGAATGAATTTTGGAACAAATTCAGGTCCGTAGTCCAAATATTTTTTATAGCTAAGTGTTTTTTGTTTATAGCCTCTGTTAATTTAAATCTAAATGCTACTATTATTTATATACCCTCTACGAGTTTAAGGCTAAATGGAATTACTGTTTAGGCATTTTCATAAAAATTGCCCTAGCTAATTTCCTAAAAAATTGCTAATCATTTTTCCTAAATGCTATAAAATTCCTACCGCCCTAAAAAAATCTAGGGTTCATATGAACATCAACACAGTATCAACATATATATGAATTGCCCTAGCAAAGAGAGAGAGAGGAGGGTAGGGGACAGGAGAGGCAGAGCCTTACGGTCGGCGGCGAGGGCAGGCTCTGGCTCGGGCGGCGGCGGTGAGGTCGAGGACGGCCGCAGTGAGCTCAAGGGAGGCGACGGTGAGGTCGACGACGGCCTCGGGCGGCGGCTGTGAGGTCGAGGGTGGCCTTGGGCAGCGGCGGTGTCATCGAAGGCAGCGGGCAGCGGCGGTGTGGTCGAAGGCGGCCTCGGGCGGTGGCGGTGTGGTCAAAGGCGGCAAGGCGACGGCGACGATGGAGCAGTTGGGGGACAGGGGGAGTAGAGAGGAGGGAGGACTTAGCGAAACTTTTAGCCCGGGCTGCCGGGATTTGTGTCAAACTAGCAGTAGCGCGTTTTGCCGAAACACGCTATAGCTAAGATAGCTATAGCGTGTTCCAGAGAAACGCGCTATAGCTATTCCTTTCTGTTTTATTTTTCTTTTTTTTTGTTTTCTTTACATTTTCTTTTTTTCATTTCTCCTTTTTCAATTTCTTTCATTTTCATTTACTTTTCTACTTATTTCTCTATTTATTATCTTTTTCATAGCAGCAGCGCTCTACAGCATAAATGCGTTGCTACAAAGTTTTTAGTAGTAGCGTGCTTCTGGGAGAACCGCTACTACTATTCCTAGCCTACCGACATTAGTGAGGGAATTTTAGTAGTAGAGCTTTTCTGTGAAAACGCGCTACGGCTGAAACAATGGTTGTAGCGTGGTTTTGCAACAAGCGCTACTACTAAGTAGGGCTAGTGCCGAGTTTTGACCAACTCTACTGCTATACCTCTGTGTATAAGGTTTTCCCTAGTAGTGTTGCGGTGTCCTTTCCCAGTGACAATAGGGGCAGCAAGGCACGTATTGTATTGTTGCCATCGAGGATAAAAAGATGGGGTTTATATCATATTGCATGAGTTTATCCCTCTACATCATGTCATCTTTCTTAATGCATTACTCTGTTCTTTATGAACTTAATACTCTAGATGCATGCTAGATAGCGGTCGATGTGTGGAGTAATAGTAGTAGATGCAGGCAGGAGTCGGTCTACTTGTCACGGACGTGATGCCTATATACATGATCATGCCTAGATAATCTCATAATTATTCGCTTTTCTATCAATTGCTCGATAGTATTTTGTTCACCCAACGTAATACTTATGCTATCTTGAGAGAAGCCACTAGTGAAACCTATGGCCCCCGGGTCTATCTCTTATCATATAAGCTTTCAATCCACTTTTATTTGCATCTTTACTTTTCCTATCTATATTATAAAATACGAAAAATATTTATCTTATCATATTATCTCTATCTGATCTCACTTTCGCAAGTGGCCTTGAAGGGATTGACAACCCCTTTATTGCGTTGGTTGCGAGTTCTTGTTTGTTTGTGTAGGTGCATGGGACTTTTGAGGAGCCTCCTACTGGATTGATACCTTGGTTCTCAAAAACTGAGGGAAATACTTACGCTACTATTGCTGCATCACCCTTTCCTCTTCAAGGAAAACCAACGCAAGCTCAAGATGTAGCAAGAAGGATTTCTAGCGCCGTTGCCGGGGAGGTCTTCGCTCAAGTCAAGACATACCAAGTACCCATCACAAACTCATCTCCCTCGCACTTATATTATTTGCCATTTGCCTCTCGTTTTCCTCTCCCCCACTTCACCCTTGCCATTTTATTTGCCCTCTCTTTCCCAATCTCCTCTCTCTTTCGCTTGCCTTTTTGTTTGCTTGTGTGTTGGATTACTTGTCGCGATGGCGCAAGATAATACCAAATTTTGTGATTTTTCCAATACCAATAATAATGATTTCCTTAGTACTCCGATTTCTCCTCTTAATTATGTTGAGTCTTGTGAAATCAATGCTGCTTTGCTGAATCTTGTTATGAAAGATCAATTCTCCGGCCTTCCTAGTGAAGATGTCGCTACCCATCTAAACAACTTTGTTGATTTGTGTGAGATGCAAAAGAAGAAAGATACGGATAATGATATTGTTAAATTTAAGTTATTTCCGTTTTCACTTAGAGATCGTGCTAAAGTTTGGTTTTCGTCTGTGCCTAAGAATAGTATTGATTCATGGAACAAGTGCAAAGATGCTTTTATCTCTAAGTATTTCCCTCCCGCTAAGATCATCTCTCTTAGGAACGATATTATGAATTTTAAACAACTTGATCATGAGCATGTTGCCCAATCTTGGGAAAGAATGAAATTGATGATTCGCAATTGCCCTACTCATGGTTTGAATTTATGGATGATCATACAAAAATTTTATGCCGGATTGAATTTTGCTTCTAGAAATCTTTTAGATTCGGCCGCGGGAGGCACGTTTATGGAAATCACCTTAGGAGAAGCTACTAAACTCCTTGATAATATTATGGCTAATTATTATCAAGGGCACACCGAAACATCTACTAGTAAAAAAGTGCATGCTATAGAAGAAATTAATGTTTTGAGTGGAAAGATGGATGAACTTATGAAATTGTTTGCTACTAAGAGTGCTTCTATGGATCCCAATGATATGCCTTTGTCTACTTTGATTGAGAATAATAATGAATCTATGGATGTGAATTTTGTTGGTAGGAATAATCTTGGTAACAATCCTTATAGAGGAAACTTTAATCCTAGACCGTTCCCTAGTAATTCCTCTAATAATTATGGAAATTCCTACAATAATTCTTATGGTAATTTTAATAAGATGCCCTCTGATTTTGAGAATAGTGTTAAAGAATTTATGATCTCTCAAAAGAATTTTAATTCCTTGCTTGAAGAAAAATTGCTTAAAGTCGATGATTTGGCTAGGAACGTTGATAGACTTTTGCTTGATGTTGATTCTTTGAAACTTAGATCTACTCCTCCTAAGTGTGATATCAACGAGTCTCTCAAAGCTATGAGAATTTCCATTGATGAGTGCAAGGAAAGAACTACTAGATTGCGTGCTAAGAAAGATTGCTTTGTAAAGGCGTGTTCTTCTAGTTTCCATGAAAATAATGATGAAGATCTAAAAGTTATTGATGTGTCCCCTATTAAATCTTTGTTTTCCAGTATGAATCTTAATAATGATGGGACTGGAGATGAGTCAACTTTAGTTAAAAGGCGTCCCAATGATTCAGAGTTTTTAGATCTTGATGCTAAATTTGGTAAAAGTGGGATTGGAGAGGTCAATACTTTAAATAGCATTGAACCCACTGTCTTGGATTTCAAGGAATTTAATTATGATAATTGTTCTTTAGAAGGTTGTATTTCCTTGTTGCAATCCATGTTGAATTCTCCTCATGCTTATAGTCAAAATAAAGCTTTTACCCAACATATTGTTGACGCCTCGATGCAATCTTATGATGAAAAACTTAATTTGGAAGTTTCTATACCTAGAAAACTTTATGATGAGTGGGAACCTACTATAAAGATTAAAATTAAAGATCATGAGCGTTATGCTTTGTGTGATTTGGGTGCTAGTGTTTCCACGATTCCGAAAACTTTATGTGATCTTCTAGGTTTCCATGATCTTGATGATTTCTCTTTAAATTTGCACCTTGCGGATTCCACCATTAAAAAGACAATGGGAAGGATCAATGATGTTCTTATTGTTGCAAATAGGAATTTGGTGCCAGTAGATTTTATCATTCTTGATATAGATTGCAATCTTTCATGTCCTATTATTCTTGGTAGACCTTTCCTTAGAACGATTGGTGCGATTATTGATATGAAGGAAGGGAATATTAGATTCCAATTTCCATTAAGGAAAGGCATGGAGCACTTTCCAAGAAAGAAAGTCAAATTACCTTATGAATCTATCATGCGAGCTACGTATGAATTGAGTGCCAAAGATGGCACTACTTAAATATATCCTCGCTTTTATGCCTAGCTAGGGGCGTTAAACGATAGCGCTAGTTGGGACTTGGGAGGCAACCCAATTTTACTTTTTTTTGTTTTTGCTTATGTTTATTACTAAATTTTGCATCTACCTTCTGTTTAGATGTGTTTTCATGTTTTAATTAGTGTTTGTGCCAAGTAGAACCTGTAGGATAACCTATGGTGATAGTTAATCTGATTCTGCTGAAAAACAGAAACTTTGCACGCAGGAAAATAATTTTAGTAATTCACAGAAATGTGATTTTGCGCTGATTCTTTTTTATGTAGATCAATAGACAAATTTTCCAGGACTTCCTATTTTGGTAGAACTTTTAGAGTTCCAGAAGTACCCGAGAGTTACATATTGCTACACACTGTTCTGTTTTTGACAGATTCTGCTTTTCGTGTGTTGTTTGCTTATTTCGATGCATCTATGGCTAGTATGTAGGGGTATGAACCATAGAGAAGTTGTAACACAGTAGGTTTAACACCAATATAAATAAAGAATGAGTTCATTACAGTACCTTATGTGGTGGTTTTTCTTTCTTTCACTAACGGAGCTTATGAGATTTCCTGTTGAGTTTTGTGTTGTGAAGTTTTCAAGTTTTGGGTAAAGATTTGATGGACTATGGAATAAGGAGTGGCAAGAGCCTAAGCTTGGGGATGCCCAAGGCACCGCAAGATATTCAAGAATAGCCAAAATCCTAAGCTTGGGGATGCCTCGGAAGGCATCCCCTCTTTCGTCTTCGTTCATCGGTAACTTTACTTGGAGCTATATTTTTCGCCACATGATATGTGTTTTGCTTGGAGCGTCTTTTATGATATTAGTCTTTGCTTTTTTTTCGTTTACCACAATCGTCCTTGCTGTACACACCTTTTGGGAGAACCCACTTGATTGGAATTTATTAGAATACTCTATGTGCTTCACTTATATCTTTTGAGCTAGATAGTTTTGCTCTAGTGCTTCACTTATATCTTTTAGAGCACGGCGGTGGCTTAATTTTGTAGAAATTGTTAATCTCACATGCTTCACTTATATTATTTTGAGAGTCTCTTAGAACAGCATGGTATTTGCTATGGTTATAAAATTGGTCCTAGAATGATAGGCATCCAAGTTGGGTATAATAAAAACTATCATAGGAAGTGAATTGGATGCTATGATCAATTTGATACTTGATAATTGTTTTGAGATATGGAGGTAGTGATATTAGAGTCATACTAGTTGGGTGATTATGAATTTAAAGAATGCTTGTGTTGAAGTTAGCAAGTCCCGTAGCATGCACGTATGGTAAAAGTTATGTAACAAATTTGAAACATGAGGTGTTCTTAGATTGTGCATCCTTATGAGTGGCGGTCGGGGACGAGCGATGGTCTTTTCCTACCAATCTATCCCCCTAGGAGCATGTGCGTAGTGCTTGGTTTTTGATGACTTGTAGATTTTTGCAATAAGTATATGAGTTCTTTTTTGACTAATGTTGAGTCCATGGATTATACGCACTCTCACCCTTCCATCATTGCTAGCCTCTTCGGTACCGTGCATTGCCCTTTCTCACCTTGAGAGTTGGTGCAAACTTCGCCGGTGCATCTAAACCCCGTGATACGATACGCTCTATCACACATAAACCTCCTTATATCTTCCTCAAAACAGCCACCATACCTACCTATTATGGCATTTCCATAGCCATTCTGAGATATATTGCCATGCAACTTTCCACCGTTCCGTTCATCATCATGACACACATTATCATTATCATATTGCCTTGCATGATCATGTAGTTGACATCGTATTTTTGGCAAAGCCACCATGCATAATTTTTCATACATGTCACTCTTGATTCATTGCCCATCCCGGTACACCGCCGGAGGCATTCATATATAGTCATATCTTGTTCTAGTTTTGGGTTGTAATTCATGAGTTGTAAATAAATAAAAGTGTGATGATCATCATTATTAGAGCATTGTCCCCAAATAAAAAAAAGGCCAAAAGGGCCAAAGAAAAAAAACAAAGGCCAAAAGAAAAAAAAAGAACAGAAAAAAGAAAATAAAAATAAAAAAAGGGGGCAATGTTACTATCCTTTTCCACACTTGTGCTTCAAAGTAGCACCATGTTCTTCATATATAAAGTCTTATATGTTTTCACTTTCATATACTAGTGGGAATTTTTCATTATAGAACTTGGCTTGTATATTCCTACGATGGGCTCCCTCAAAATGCCCTAGGTCTTTGTGAGCAAGCAAGTTGGATGCACACCCACTAGTTTCTTTTGTTGAGCTTTCATACATTTATAGCTCTAGTGCATCCGTTGCATGGCAATCCCTACTCCTCATGTTGACATCCATTGATGGGCATCTCCATAGCCCGTTGATTATCCTCTTCAATGTGAGACTTTCTCCTTTTTTGTTTTATCCACACAACCTCCATCATCATATTCTATTCCACCCATAGTGCTATATCCATGGCTCACACTCATATTGCGTGAAAGTTGAAAAAGTTTGAGATTATTTAAGTACGAAACAATTGCTTGGCTTGTCATTGGGGGTGTGCAAGATGGGAGTATTTTTGTGTGACGAAAATGAAGCATGACCTAACTATATGATTTTGTAGGGATGAACTTTCTTTAGCCATGTTATTTTGAGAAGACATTATTACTTTGATTAGTATGCTTGAAGTGTTACTATTTCTTATGTCAATATGAACTTTTATTTTGAATCATTTGGATCTAAACATTCATGCCACAATAAAGAAAATTACATTGAGAATTATGCTAGGTAGCATTCCACATAAAAAATTCTGTTTTTATCATTTACCTACTTGAGGACGAGTAGGAATTAAGCTTGGGGATGCTTGATACGTCTCCAACGTATCTATAATTTTTGATTGTTCCATGCTATTGTATTACCCGTTTTGGATGTTTATGGTCTTTACTTTACACATTTATATCATTTTTGGGACTAACCTACTAACCGGAGGCCCAGCCCGGATTGCTGTTTCTTTGCCTATTTCAGTGTTTCGAAGAAAAGGAATATCAAACGGAGTCCAAACAGAATGAAACCTTCGGGAGCGATCTTTTTGGAACAAACGTGATCCAGAGGACTTGGAGTGGAAGTCAAGAAACAAGGGAGGTGGCCACGAGGGTGCCCGGCGCGCCCCCTAGGGCTGGGCGCGCCCCCACCCTCGTGGGCCCCTCGGGCGTCCACCGACCTACTTCTTCCTCCTATATATACCCATGTACCCAGAAAACATCAGAAGCGACCACGAAAAACTATTTCCACCGTCGTAACCTTCTGTATCCGTGAGATCCCATCTTGGAGCCTTCGTCGGCGCTCCGCCGGAGATGGAATCGATAATGGAGGGCCTCTACATCAACTCCAAGGCCTCTCGGATGAGTTGTGAGTAGTTTACACAGACCTTCGGGTCCATAGTTATTAGCTAGATGGCTTATTCTCTCTCTTTGAATCTCAATACCATGTTCTCCTCGATCTTCTTGGAGATCTATTCGATGTAACTCTTTTTGCGGTGTGTTTGTCGAGATCCGATGAATTGTGGGTTTATGATCAAGTTTATCTATGAGAAATATTTGAATCTCCTCTGAATTCTTTTATGTGTGATTAAGTTATCTTTTCAAGTCTCTTCGAATTATCAGTTTAGTTTGGCCTATTAGATTGATCTTTCTTGCAATGGGAGAAGTGCTTAGCTTTGGGTTCAATCTTGCGGTGTCATTTCCAAGTGACAGCAGGGGCAGCAAGGCACGTATTGTATTGTTGCCATCGAGGATAAAAAGATGGGCTTTATATCATATTGCATGAGTTTATCCCTCTACATCATGTCATTTTTCTTAATGCATTACTCTGTTCTTTATGAACTTAATACTCTAGATGCATGCTGGATAGCGGTTGATGTGCGGAGTAATAGTAGTAGATGCAGGCAGGAGTCGGTCTACTTGTCACGGACGTGATGCCTATATACATGATCATGCCAAGATAATCTTATAATTATTCGCTTTTCTATCAATTACTCGACAGTAATTTGTTCACCCACCGTAGTACTTATGCTATCTTGAGAGAAGCCACTAGTGAAACCTATGGCCCCCGGGTCTATCTCTTATCATATAAGCTTTCAATCTACTTTTATTTGCATCTTTACTTTTCCTATCTATATTATAAAATACCAAAAATATTTATCCTATCATATTATCTCTATCAGATCTCACTTTCGCAAGTGGCCTTGAAGGGATTGACAACCCTTTTATTGCGTTGATTCCGAGTTCTTGTTTGTTTGTGTTGGTGTGTGGGACTTTTGAGGAGCCTCCTACTGGATTGATACCTTGGTTCTCAAAAACTGATGGAAATACTTACGCTACTATTGCTGCATCACCCTTTCCTCTTCAAGGAAAACCAACGCAAGCTCAAGACATAACATCTCATCACTGAGGGAAATACCTACCGTCGCTATACTGCATCATCCCTTCCTCTTTGGGGGAATACCGACGTAGTTCTAGCAGACATCACCACTCTACAAACTGCTCAAAAATACCAAGAACTTCTAGTGGACAGATGAAGCAACCATGGCACCCGAAGAGATTAAAACACTCCTCGATGGCAACCCTATCATGGTCGCACTCGGCATCGGCGAACCCAAGCTACTATACATTTCAGCCACCAATCAGGTGGTCAGCATGCTGATCATTGTGGAGCAGGAATCCGAGGGCCACAAGCTCCAAGTCTAGAAGCCGGTCTACTATGTGGAGCAGGAATCAGGTGGTCAGCGTGCTGATCATTGTGGAGCAGGAATCTGATCATTGTGTCCAAGGTGCTTACGCCATGCAAATCACGATACTCGCACTATCAAAAGATAGACTGCACGATTTTCATGGCATCTCGAAAGCTACATCACTACTTTCAAGAATGTTCGATCACAGTGGCATCAGAGGTCCCCCTTGAATGACTTAATCAATAACAGGACACCACAGGCCACATCGCCAAATGGTCCATCTCGCTTCTCCCCTTCGAGATAACATACAAGCCACGCCGAGCCATTAAATCTCAGGTGCTGGCCGATTTCATAGCCGAATGGACCGAGGCCGAACTACCCTGGGAGTATTCTACATACTCACACTGGACAACGTACTTCGACGGCTCAAAGATGTTAGCCAGACTGGGGGTTGAGGTCATCCTAATCCCCCCCATAGGCGACACTATTCGGTATGTCCTCCAAATAATGTACAAGCAGCCAAGTACGAAGCACTACTACATGGTCTTCATATGGCCACATCAATGGGCGTGAAGTGCCTCGAAGTAAGGGAAGATTCAAACTTGGCAATCCCTCGAGTCAACGGCGAATTTGAGGCCAAAGACCCCAAGATGGCGGCTGTAACGTCCATTTTGCATCATGCTTATATTGATATTTATTGCATTATGTGTTGTTATTACACATTATAGCACAATACTTATGCCTTTTCTCTCTTATTTCACAAGGTTTACATGAAGAGGGAGAATGCCGGCAGCTGGAATTCTGGACTAGAAAAGGAGCAAATATTAGAGACCTATTCTGCACAACTCCAAAAGTCCTGAAACTTCACGGAGAATTATTTTGGAATATATCAAAAATATTGGGCGAAGAAAGCACCAAAGGGGGGCCACCAGCCATCCACAAGGGCGGGGGCGCGCTCTACCCCCCTATGCGTGCCCCCTACCTTGTGGGCCACCTAGCAGGCCCCCGATGCCCATCTTCTACTATATGGTGAATTTTGACCTGGAAAAATTAAGAGAAATCTTTCGTGACGAAGCGCCACTGTCTCGAGGCAGAACTTGGGCAGAACCAATCTAGGGCTCCAACGAAACTGTTCTACCGAGGAAAATTCCTCCCGGAGGGGGAAATCGAAGCCATCGTCATAACCAATGATCCTATCATCGAGAGGGGGTCAATCTCTATCAACATCTTCACCAGCACCATCTCCTCTCAAACCCAAGTTCATCTTTTGTATCCGATCTTTGTCTCAAAACCTCGGATTGGTACCTGTGGGTTTCTAGTAGTGATGATTACTCGTTGTAGATGATGCTAGTTGGTTTATTCGGTGGAAGATCATATGTTTAGATCCTTAATGATAATTAATACTCCTCTAAATATGAACATGAATATGCTTTGTGAGTAGTTACGTTTGTTCCTGAGGACATGGGATAAGTCTTGTTATAAGTAATCATCTGAATTTGGTATTCGTTCGATAATTTGATGAGATTTATGTTGTCTCTCCTCTAGTGGTGTTATGTGAACGTCGACTACATGACACTTCACCATGATCTGGGACTAGGGGAAGGCATTGGGAAGTAATAAGTAGATGATGGGTTGCTAGAGTGACAAAAGCTTAAACCATGGTTTATGCGTTGCTTCGTAAGGGACTGATTTGGATCCATATGTTTCATGCTATGGTTACATTTATCTTAGTTCTTCTTTCGTAGTTGCGGACGCTTGCGAGAGGGGTTAATCATAAGTGGGAGGCTTGTCCAAGTAAGGGAAGCACCCAAGCACCGGTCCACCCACATATCAAATTATCAAAGTAACAAATGCGAATCATATGAGCGTGATGAAAACTAGCTTGACAGTAATTCCCATGTGTCCTCAGGAGCGCTTTTCATTATATAAGAGTTCATCCAGGCTTGTCCTTTGCTACAAAAAGGATTGGGCCACCTTGCTGCACCTTAGTTACTTTAGTTACTTGTTACCAATTACAAATTATCTTATCACACAACTATGTATTACCGATAATTTCAGCGCTTGCAGAGAATACCTTGCTGAAAACCGCTTGTCATTTCCTTCTGCTCCTCATTGGGTTCGACACTCTTACTTATCAAAAGGACTACGATTGATCCCCTGTACTTGTGGGTCATCAAGACTCTTTTCTGGCGCCGTCGCCAGGGAGTGAAGCGCCTTTAGTGAGTCGAATTTGGTAAAGAAAACATTTGTATTATGTGCTGAAATTTAATGTAACTTGTCACTATGGAAAACAATCCTTTGAGGGGCTTGTTCGGGGTATCTTCACCTCGACCGGTAGAGCAAAGAGTTGCTCCTCAACCTACTGACCTACTGAAAATATTTATTATGAAATTCCTTCGGGTATGATAGAGAAACTGCTAGCTAATCCTTATGCAGGAGACATAACATTACATCCTGATATGCATCTAATATATGTGGATGAAGTTTGTGGATTATTTAAGCTTGCATGTTTTCCCGAGGATGATGTCAAGAAGAAGGTCTTCCCTTTATCTTTGAAGGGAAAGGCATTGACATGGTATAGGCTATGTGATGATATCGGATCATGGAACTACAACCGACTAAAATTGGAATTTCATTAGAAGTTTTATCCTATGCATCTGGTTCATTGTGATCGTAATGATATTCCTGCCCCAATCATGAGCTCTCAAGAGAAATTATTATTCAAAATTTTTATGCTCGGCTTTCTCGTAATGATCAATCCATGCTCGATACTTCTTGTACTGGTTCTTTTATGAAGAGGACTATTGAATTCAAATGGGATTTATTGGAAAGAATTAAACACAACTCTGAAGATTGGGAACTCGACGAAGGTAATGTGTCAGGTATAAACCTTAAGTTTGATTGTGTTAAATCTTTTATGGATGCCGATGTTTTTCATGATTTTACCACTAAACATGGACTTGACTCTGAGATAGTAGCTTCTTTTTGTGAATCTTTTGCTACTCATGTTGATCTCCCCAAGGAGAAGTGGTTTAAATATCATCCTCCCATTAAAGTGAAAGTTGTAGAACCTACTAAAGTTGAAGAAGAAACTATTACTTATAATGTTGATCCTATTGTTCCTACTGCTTATATTGAGAAACAACCTTTTCCTGTTAGAATAAAGGGTCGTGCTAAAGCTTCAACTGTGGTTCGTAAGAGTTATACTAGAACACCTACACCCCATGAAATAATTAAAGTTGAACCTAGTATTGATTTGGTTAAAGATTTCTTGGTCTATAATATTGATGGGCATGTTATTTATTTCTGTGATGAAGCTGGTAGAATTGCTAAACCCAATATTAAAGATTAACCTAGACATGTTGTTGGCATGCATGTTGTTTCTGTTAAAATAGGAGAACATTGTTATCATGGCTTATGTGATGTGGGTGCTAGTGTGAGTGCAATTCCTTTTACCTTATATCAAGAAATTATGAATGATATTGCACCTGCTGAGATAGAAGATATTGATGTTACTATTAAGGTTGCCAATACAGATACTATATCACCAATAGGGGTTGTAGAGATGTTGAAGTCTTGTGTGGGAAAATAAAACACCCTACCGATTTTCTTGTTTTTGCTTCCCCACAAGATGATTTTTGTCCCATTATATTTGGTAGACCTTTCTTGAATATTGTTAATGCTAAGATAGACTGTGAGAAAGAAATTGTTGCTGCAAGTTTTGGGGATATGCCTCATGATTTTAGTTTCTCTAAATTTCGTAGACAACCCCATGATAAAGAATTGCCTAGTAAGGATGAAATTATTGGTATTGCTTCTATTGTCGTGCCTCCTACTGATCCTTTAGAACAATATTTGCTACACCATGAAAATGATATGTTTATGAATGAAAGAAAGTAACTAGATGAAATATTCTTTAATCAAGGGCCTGTTTTGAAACACAATTTGCCTATTGAAATCTTTCGAGATCCTCCTCCACCCAAGGGTGATCCTATGTTTGAGCTCAAACAATTACCTGACATTAAAATATGCTTAACTTGATGAAAATAAGATATATACTGCTATTATTAGTGCTAACCTTTCAGAGCATGCAGAAAAGAGATTATTAAAAACTCTGAAGAAGCACCGGGCCGCTATTGGATATACTCTTGATGATCTTAAGGGCATTAGTCCCACTCTATGTCGGCACAAAATTAATTTGGAGCCTGATGCTAAACCAGTTGTTGATCATTGATACGTCTCCAACATATCTATAATTTTTTATCATTCCATGTTATTTTATTATCAATCTTGGGTGTTTTATAATAATTATATAGTCATTTTATATCATTTTTTGGTACTAACCTATTGACATAGTGCCAAGTGCCAATTGTTGTTTTCTGCATGTTTTTTACATCGCAGGAAATCAATATAAGAAGGGGTCCAAAAACCACGTCAATTTATGATGATTTTTTATGGACCAGAAGGAACACAATGGGCCCTGGTTACACCTGGGGGGAGTCCCAAGGAGGGGACAACCCACCTGGGGGCGCCAGGAGGCCCAGGCGTGCCCAGGTGGGTAGTGCCCACCTCGGGTGCCCCCTGGACCGACTCTTTGCTCTATAAATACCACAATATTCCAGAAACCCTAGGGGAGTCAACGAAATTTTCATTCGGCCGCCGCAGAGTCCAGAACACCGAGATCCAATCTAGACACCATCACGGAGGGGTTCACCACTTCCATTGGTGCCACTCCGATGATGCATGAGTAGTTCTTTGTAGACCTTCGAGTCCGTAGTTAGTAGTTAGATGGTTTCCTCTCTCTCTCTCTCTTGATTATCAATACAATGATCTCTTGTAGGTCCATATGATGTAAGTCATTTATGCGGTGTTTGTTGGGATATGATGAACTTCAAGTTTATGATCAGTTATATCTTTTTGTATCCATGAAAGTTATTTGAGTTCTTTGTTCTCTTATATGTGTGATCTCTTATAGCCTCGTATTTCTTCTCTGATATTTGGGTTTTGTTTGCCAACTAGATCTATTTATCTTGCAATGGGAAGAGCTGCCCGGTAGTGGGTTCGATCTTACGGTGCTTGATCCCAGTGACAGAAAGGGAACTGACATGTATGTATCGTTGCTACTAAGGATAAAAAGACGGGATCCATATCTGCCGCAATTGATAAACAGATCTTGTCTACATCATGTCATCGTTCTTATTGCATTACTCCATTTTCCCATGAACTTAATACACTAGATGCATGCTGGATAGCGGTCAATGTGTGGAGTAATAGTAGTAGATGCAGGCAGGAGTCGGTCTACTAATATTGGACGTGATGCCTATGTAATGATCATTGCCTAGATATCGTCATGATTATTTGAAGTTCTATCAATTTCCCAACAGTAATTTGTTCACCCACCGTTTGCTATTTTTCTCGAGAGAAGCCACTAGTGAAACCTATGGCCCCCGGGTCTTATTTCTCATATATTTGCCTTGCGATCTACTTTTTCCTTGCGTTTATTTTCAGATCTATTAAACTAAAAAATAAAAAAATACCTTGCTGCAATTTATTTGTTCCATGATCTATTTATCTTATCTACAAATTTACCTCGCGTCCTTTGCCTATCTTGAGGTGTCGTACCCCGAAAGGGATTGACAACCCCTTTAACACGTCGGGTTGCGAGGTGTTGTTATTTGTGTGCAGGGGCTTTTTACATTGTGTTGCTTGGTTCTCCTACTGGTTTGATAACCTTGGTTTCATATCTGAGGGAAATACCCACCACCGCTGTGCTGCATCATCCCTTCCACTTTGGGGGAAAATCGACGTAGCTTCAAGTGACATCAAAAGGAATTTCTGGTGTTGTTGCCAGGGAGGATCTTCAACATAACTAGGTTCCTAATCACAAATCTCATTGCCGTGCAATTTACATTATTCTTCTCTCATTTTCCTCTCCCCCACTTCACAAAAAATTGGCGTTTTATTCGCCTCTGTTTTTCCGTTCGTCATTTTCTTGCCGGATCTATTTTTGAGTGCAATCTTGTTATGTGGTCATCAAGACTTATGAGAACCCCAAACTACGTGACTTCTCAAATACCAACAACAATGATTTTATTGGCACTCTGCTTGCTCCTCCCGCCACTAGTGCAGTGACTTGTGATATTAATACTGCTTTGCTGAATCTAGTTATGAAACACCAATTTTCCGGTACTCCTAATGAGGATGTCGCGTCCCATCTTAATACCTTCATGGAATTATGCAATATGCAAAAGAAAAAATATGTGGACAATGATGTGGTGAAGATGAAATTATTTCCGTTTTCCTTGCGTGATTCCACAAAAGTTTGGTTCTCTTCTTTGCCTCGCAATAGTATTGATTCTTGGAATAAGTGCAAGGATGCTTTTATCACTAAGTATTTTCCTCCCACAAAAATTATCTCCCTTAGAACCAAGATCATGAATTTCAAGCAACTTGAACATGAGCATGCTGCACAATCTTGGGAAAGGATGCAAATGATGCTAAGGAATTTCCTAACTCATGGGTTAAATCTTTGAATGATCATACAAAAAATTTATGCGGGGTTGAATTTTGTTTCTCGTAATATTTTAGATTCCGCCGCGGGTGGTACTTTTATGGAAATTACTTTGGGATAAGCCACCAAATTTCTTGATAATATCATGGCAAATTATTCACAATGGCATACCGAAAGGGCTCCTACTTGTAAAAAGGTTAATTCGGTTGAAGAAATTTCTTCTTTGAGTGAAAAAGTTGATGCTCTTATGAAATTGGTTGCTAGTAAAAGTGGTCCTATTGATTTTAATGATATGCCTTTGTCTACTTTGATTGAGCAAAATAGTGATGCCATAGATGTGAATTTTATTTCTCGCAATAATTTCAACAACAATGCTTATAGAGGTAATTTTAACCCTAGGCCTTTTCCTAGTAATTCCTCTAATAATTATGGTAATTCCTATGGAAATAAATCTTACAATAATAATAGGAACACCTCTGATCATGAGAATAATATTAAAGAATTTATCAACACGCAAAAAGTTTTCAACACTTCCATAGAAAAAAAGTTGAATAAGATTGATGATTTGTCTAGAAGTGTTGATAGAATTGCTCATCATGTGGAAAATCTCAAGATGAAATTTTTTGTGCCTAAAGTAGATGAATCAATTAAAGCTCTCTATGTTTCTATGGATGAAAGTAAGAAAAGAACCGCTATGCTTAGAACTAAAAGAGATTTTTTAGGAAAGGCGTTTTCTAGTGATTTCTTTCGCAAAAGTGATGAAGATCTTAAAATGATTGGTGTTTCTTCTATTGATTCCTTGTTTAGTAAAAATAAGATTGATGAAAAAGGAACTGGAGAAGAGTCAACTTTAGGTAGAAGGCGTCCCAATATTTTGGAGGGTGAAAATCTTGTCGAGAAAATTGATAAAAGTGGCTTTATGTTAACAATGGGTTACAATGATGGCTCCCCCACCCCCACTCCAGCGATCTCCACACCCCTCCGATGATCTGCTCCACTAGCCACCAAATTCTAGTGTCTCTCCACTAGATCTCTCCGGCATCTCGGGATCTACACGCTCATACCCATCTCACATGGGTTCCAATGATGGTTCTACCCTTAGCTTGGATTTCTCCAAGGGTTTGGTTTTCGCGGATAAGGTTTTTCAATCTACAGGCTTTTCGGTGCACCCCATGGATGACTCGGATATCTTCACCATGGTGGTTTCCTTTGGACATCACAATTTTTGTTTGAACAATGATTCGGTGGCAGTGGCTCTGGAGGCGGCCATTGGCGGCTTGGATATTGATCTCATGGTTTTCTTGATCAAGGATAAGGTATTTGGTTTTCAAGTCTCTTGCAAGGCCGTAGCCATGATCATTCTTAGTCTTAGAGTGCGATCATTTCAAATGTTACTTTCATCTTTGGAGTAACGGTGGTCCTAACTGGAGTCGTGAGTTTAAGATCTGGAAGTTAGAATGTGATGCTGAGTGGATCCTTGTTAGTCCCTCAAAATGGTGTGCTGCTCTTGGTGTGTTGGCCATGCATTCTAAGCCATCCAAATCATCGTTCAAATCTTCTCGTTTGGTTTGCAAGAAATTATCGTTTGCAGTCTTCCAAATTTACACTGCTTGTCGGTGTTACCGTTATCCTGCCATGGAAAATTGCATTCAAACATCTGAAGATGTGGGTTATTTGATTCCTCCTCATGAGCGGGTAGTCATCCGTCCAACCTGGCCGGCGAATCTCCGGTGGACGTCGGCAAGGCCATCCATTTCTTTTGGTATGCTTCAAGATCTCCTATCTCCGGCTGATCGTACGCCATCATTCTCGGGCGGGAATTCGGGTTCTTTGAATGTGGACGTGCAAAGCCATGTTGGGCCAGCTTCCACATGTGCGACGGGCCAAGCCCAGCCTACCACATCTGCTGGGCCAGACCGGGCTGAGCCGGAGCCTTCTGTGGGGCGTTTGGAAATCCCCTCTTCTCAGCAAGCTGCGGATGATTTTGATAATTTGATTTCTGGAATGGTTGAGGAAATTCATATGTGTCAGAAGTGTTTAAAAAGGGCCATTTTTCTTCTGCTTGCACATCTAAGCTCTGGTGCATTTCTTGCCTTCGGTCCGGTCACGTCAAGAAGGATTGTAACAGATTTGCTCAGATTGTGGGTCTCGTTTGGCAAGCTAAACCCGCTAACGCTGCAACTTCCGAGGCGCGCTGCGAGAATATCTCTCTGACAACGCTTTTACCAATCTTGGACCTTCCCTCCACTTCCGCCTTTACTTCCTCGTCTAGTTCCATTAGCCCCGGCCCCAAGACTCCATCGACCTTGCCGCCTGCAACCCCTCCTCCGCTGTTACACTCGTCGTCGGCGGAGGGAGACTTCTCTGTTCCGATGGCCAACTTCCACCTGGACCCTCTAAAGTACATACCAGCTGGCCATCACATCATCGATGGCGGGGAAGATCGTCTGCCGAGGACTTTTGTGATGCCACATACCCCAATTGTGCGCCGTCATGAAGAGTTCATGCTCGCTGAGGTAATGCCTATTCCCTAGCCTGATGAGATTGGTGTTGCTAGAGAGGATGTGGTGTAGTGGATTCCAGCACACGGAGTTCTAGTCAGGTCTGCGCAGCCTTGGATTCGTTCAGTTGGGTTGTTTGAGCTTCGAGATGCTGCTGTCAGGTTTTAATTGTTGCAGCTTCCGTCTCAGCCGCTGGGTAATGATCGTTTTGTGCATTTTATGAAGCATGATGAGGGGGACTCTTTCCGTGGCATCCAAGGTTTTCGCCAGGGACTGCTTATGTTCCTAGGTATTCCTCTAGATCTTCGCAATACTGAATGCATTAGAGTTGTTGTTAACACATTTGGCAAGTTTCACCATTGGGTTAGCGAGGACCCCTAACTGGTTCGATCTTTGGTTTTTGCCTCTTTCCCGGAGGATATGCCTGTGCCTCGTGATGTGGTGTTCATGGACTTTTGCGGCTTAGGGAGGTGCCAGAGTTTCTTGGACTGCGCCCCTGTATATTCTGGGTGCAAATTTTGCTGAGCAGATGCCACGGGATGAAGATTGGATGCCCATCAATGGCAATCCTCACCCTGTTCCTGGGGTTCCTTTCCATGAACTGCCTCCGTTCAACTTGCCAGATTTTCCTGCTTTGGGTTGGAATGCAGTCCCCCCTCCCCCTCCGGAACCAGTGAACAATGAGGTGGCCGATGACAATTGGGGCAATTGGAATGAGCCCGTGTATCCTGAGGTGTAGCCTGCCCAAGCTCTGATGCAGTCCACCAGGCGCCCGCCACTCCTGTTGTTTTGATTGATGATGATATGCCTGAAGATCCAAATGCTCCTTTGAATGTTGATGAGGAGGCAACAAACCAGTGGGCCATTGTTGTTTATCAGCCTCCTGCTATCAGAAATGTCGTTGCTTTGCCAGCGGTTCCCTATGCGCCTCCTCTGCCCCCTGATATGGTTTGGAAGAGAACTTTTGAAAATCTTCTGCAAGCACCTGCTGTTTTTTCCGTTCCAAATCCCATTATGTTGCAGCCTCTGTCGCCAGTTGTTCTGTCAAAGGGAAGCTGGGATTTTGCTTTCAGAGACATGGACCTGCCATTACTCACCTGGAAGGACCACGAGCCAGCCAGGCCAGTCGCCAGGGCTTTGTTCTCGGACGATGTTGAAGAAACATCTGAGAAGGCAATCTCTGATGTGGCTTTGGTTTCTAAAGTCAGGAGGCCCCGCAAAACTTTGGCGCCAACTCCAATTGTGGATACTTCTGTTAGGCGATGCACCAGGAGCTCATTCCAACGTGATGTGTTCAAGCCCACCTTCCAAGATCTCACTCTACAGCCTGAGGAAGAAGCCCAGAGCCAAGCCTTTCACTGCCTAGATGCCTGATGAGCCCGCTTCAGAAGGGATCCCTCCTGCTACGCCTGTCAGTCGCCTGCAAGATATTCGAAGGGAGCTAGAAATTGATGCCACTCTCCTCTGTGGATGCACTTATGGTGGACCCACCAGCTGCTGTATCCACTAACTCTGATGATTAGTGTGACCATGTCTTCTTCGGTTTGGCAAGCCCATAAGTTTGCTAGTAATCTGTCCTTTTGCTGGATGCCTTTTCATGAAAACTTTTACGTATTAATGTTGGATCAGACTATTATATGCTCTTTTGGACATGTGGCATTGTGTGCCATGTGGTTCATGGGTGTTATTATATTGTGCTCTAATGAGTAATCTTTGTAGAAATTGGAATGTGTTATGCTGGAATGTTAGAGGTTTAAATTCTGAAGCTAGGCAGAGAGCTGTCAGGAAGAAAATTGAGGAAAGCCAGTGTTCTATAGCCTGTTTGAAAGAAACTAAGTGCTCTTCTTTTGACTCTAGGTCAATTAAAAGTTTCTGTCCTAAAATATTTGATTCTTTTGCTTGCTCTCCTTCCATGGGAGCTTATGGTGGTATTCTTGTGGTTTGGAATTCTTCTGTTTTTATTGGAACTCTAATTGAAGTGCAAAAATTTGCTGTGGTTATTCAGTTTGTATCCAGACAAAATAATGAAAAGTGGACTTTGGTAGTTGTTTATGGCCCTTGCCAGGGTGAAGCCAGAGAAAATTTTGTTACTTGGTTGTATAACTTGTATATTCCTGTTGATGAGCACTGGTTATTGCTTGGTGACTCCAATTTCATAAGATCCATGGACAATAGGAATTTACCTGGTGGGGATATAAATGACATGTTTATCTTCAATGAGATAATTGGGCACTTGGGCCTCCTTTAATTGCCCATCAAAGGCAGATCCTTCACCTGGTCTGATATGCAAGATACCCCACTTCTTGAGCAATTAGATTGGTTCTTCACCTCAGTGGACTGGATTACAGACTACCCCATGACTGAGGTGCTGCCCTTGTCCAGGACTGCATCTAATCATGTCCCATGTTTGGTTTCTATTAAGATTTCCATCCCAAAGTCAAATCTTTTTTGGTTTGAGAATTATCGGATGGAGTTGGAGGGTTTCATGGAATGTGTTGAATCCTCATGGCAAAAAACTTCTAGGAAGGGGCACATAACTGCTAGGATTGCAGATAAATTCAAATCTTTGAGAATGTGCCTTAAATGGTGGCAAATAAATGTCTCCAAGTTAAAATTATTGATTAGCAAAAGAAATCATGTTGTTTTCCTCTTGGATGAGTTAGAGGAGTGGAGGCCTCTATTTAGGCAGGAGATAAACTTCAGAAGAATTGTCAAGAGCCACCTGGAAAAGCTTTTGCATATGTAGTTTGTTTATTGGAAAAAGAGATGCACTATCAGGTACTTCAAGGTTGGAGGAGAATATACCAAATTTTTCCATGCCATGGCCACTGAGAGACACGGGAGGAACTCCATTGCTAGTCTTAAGCTATCTGATGGTTCTGTGGTCTCTGATCATTCCCAAATGGCTGGAATCATTCGGAGTTGTTTTAAAAATAGAATGGGCACCTCAAGAGGGATTGTGATGGGTTTTGATTTATCTTCACTAATTTCCCTTGTGGAGGGCCTTGATTTGCTCACTAAGCCTTTTGAAAAGGAGGAAATGGATAGAGTGGTCAAGCACATGCCTGTGGATAAAGCCCCATGACCTGATGGATTTAATGGTCTGTTCTTCAAGAAATGTTGGCACATAATTTCACAGGACTTCTATGATTTAGTTCAGGCTTTCCATGAGGCACTATTGTCTTGGAGAATATCAATAGTTCTTTTATCACCCTGGTGCCCAAAAAGCTCACACCTGAGGAAGTGGGTGATTATAGGCCTTTTTCTCTCACTAGCATGGGTCTGAAATTTCTTTCCAAAATGGCTGCCAACAGGTTTCAAGAGGTGATTATGAAGTGTATTCATAAGAATCAATATGGTTTCATAAAGAGCAGAACAATCCAGGATTGTATTGGTTGTACCTTTGAGTACTTGCACCAATGCCATCAGTCCAAGAGGCCAATTGTAATTCTTATTGACTTTGAGAAGGCCTTTGACTCTGTGGAGCATGAAGCAATCTTTCAAATCCTGAGGCATAAAGGTTTCAATGAGAAATGGATCCTTTGGATGAAACAGCTTCTGGCCACTGGTACTTATGTTCTTCTTAATGGAGTCCCTGGGAGGAAATTTGTTTGCAAAAAGGGAGTTAGGCAGGGTGACCCTGTCTCTCCTCTTTTATTTGTTATACCTGCTGATCTTTTGCAAACAGTTATCAATGATATGTTCAAAAGAGGATTTCTACACCTTCCCATTCCATGTCATGATAAGGACTACCAAGTGATCCAATATGCTAATGATACTTTGATCATCCTCCCTGCTAACAGGGCTTAGCTTTTGGCTTTGAAATATATGTTGAAGGTGTTCTCTCAGTCCACAGGTCTTGATGTGAATTAACACAAATCATTTATTATTCCAATAAATGTTGACCCAGTTTTGATGATGGATTTAGCTGCTGATTTTGGCTGCCAAATTGGAAAGTTGCATTTTACCTATCTTGGCTTGCCAGTGGGAACCACAAGGCCAAAAATGGTGGATTTTATGCATTTAGTGGACTGTATGGAAAGAAGAATGACTGCCACCTCCTCTTTTGTTAATCAAGGTGAAAGGTTGTAATTCTTGAACTCTGCTTTGTCCTTCATGCCAATTTTCTTTTTGTGTAGCCTGGTTGTTCCTGCTGGCATCGTTAAACAGTTAGAGAGAATCCAGAGACAGTGCCTTTGGAGGAAACATAGAGATGAGCCAGTTCTTTCTCTTGTAGCTTGGGAGCTTATTTGCAGGCCAAAAAACAAAGGAGGACTTGATATCCTCAACCTGGGTGTTTAGAATGTGGCCCTGCTCCTAAAGCATGCTAGTAATTTCCTAAACAAAAGAGATATTCCATGGGTGTCTCTAATCTGGGACTCATATTACTATGGAAGGGTGCCCCAGGGAACAAATGATTGTGGCTCTTTTTGGTGGAGGGATATTTGCAAGGTGAAGCAAAATTTAAGGGATTGCTCTTGGGTGCAGATAAATGAAGACGACACTACTCTTTTTTGGTCTGATAATTGGAATCTTGGTAATGAGATTTCTAGCCTACATACTAGATTTCCAAGGCTATTTTCATATGCTAAGGATCCTTGGATTTCAGTTAAGAAATTTTTCAGTACCCATGACATGTACCAGCATTTTCATCTTCCTTTGTCTGCTCAAGATTTTGATGATTTGAACATGATCCAAGATATGATGGGGTCTCACAACAAAGAATCTGGCTCTAAGGATGTGTGGTTGTGGCAGGGCTCATCCAAGCAGTACAAGCCCAAGATGTTTTACTCTCACACTTTTGTGTGTGAAACTTCAATCCCTTGACTTGTTGGATTTGGAAGTCTTCTTGCACCCTCAAGATTAAGGTGTTTGCTTGGATGCTCATGGTGAACACAAAGGATATGGTGGAAAGGAGGCACTGGCACATGGAGGATGGAGTTCATTGTAGGCTATGTCCTTTGCAGACAAGAGAAACCGGGACCATCTGTTCTTTAACTGTAACTTCAGTGTTAGAATTTGAAATTATTTGCAGATTGATTGGTCTGCTGGTAACTCCATGTCTGACTTGGTTATTCAGGCAAGGAGAAGATTTGATAAGCCTTTCTTCACTGAAGTGGTGTTCACTGCTTGCTGGAATATCTGGATCATTAGAAATGCCAAAGTTTTTAGAAGTGAGAGGGCAAGTTTTAATAAATGGAGAGGTGCTTTTAGGCATGATATTAGACTTCTTCTTTTTTGTTTTCTGGATTACCCCTTGTGATCATCTTGTTGTAATTGTTGTCTTTCATTAATAAAGTTTTGATATGTTGTGGGGGTTTGCCCCACAGTTCCTAGTCATTTTTTTTGATAAAAGTGGGTTTGAAGAGGTCAAAACTTTAACTAGTGATGTGCCCACTACTTTGGATTACAAAGACTTTAATTATGATAGTTGCTATTTGATTGATTGTATTTATTTATTGCAATCCATGATAACTTCACCCCATGCTTATGAACAAAATAAAGCTTTTACTAAACATATTGTCGATGCCATGATGAAAGCTTTTGAAGAAAAATTGGAATAAGAAGTTTTAATTCCTAGAAAATTGCATGATGAATGGGAACCTACTATCAAAGTCAAGATTAAAAATTATGAGTGTTTTGCTTTGTGTGACTTGGGTGCTAGTGTTTCTACAATTCTGAAATCTTTATGTGATGTGCTTGGTCTTACCAATATTGAAGAATGCTCATTAAATTTGCACTTAGCGGATTCCACTATTAAAAAGCATATGGGTAGAATTAATGATGTTCTTATTCTTACAAATAGAAATTATGTGCCCATAGATTTTATTGTTCTTGATATTGATTGCAATCCGTCTTGTCCAACTATTCTTGGTAGACCGTTTTTACGCACTATCGGTGCAGTGATTGATATGAAAGAAGGCAATATTAAGTTCCAATTTCCCTTGAGGAAAGGTATGGAACACTTTCCTAGAACAAGAATTAATACACCATATGAATCAATCATGAGGGCATCTTATGGATATAGCACCAAAGATGACAAAACTTAGATCCTTGCTTTATGCCTAGCTAAGGGCGTAAAACTATAGCGCTTGTTGGGAGGCAACCCAATGAATAAAATTTACTTTTTGCTTTTTTCTTTCTGTTATTTTGTGTTAACACAATTATTCCACTGTATTGATTGTGTTTTTTGTGTTTTAATTAGTGTTTGTGCCAAGTAAAGCCTTTAGGATCTTCCGGGGTGATAGTTGTTCGATCTTGCTGAAAAAGACAGAAACTTTGCGCTCACGGAAATAATTATCATAAATCACAGAAAAGAGCTTTTTCTCTGATTATTTCTGCAGAAGATTAATATACAAATTATGCTGGTCGTCCTAGTTTTGTAGAATTGTTGGAGTGACAGAAGTATTATAAAGTTCCAGATTACTACAGACTGTTCTGTTTTGACAGATTCTGTTTTCTTTGTGTCGTGTGCTTATTTTGATGGCTCTATGGTTTTCTTTGATGAGTTTTTGCCATAGAAAAGTTGGAATACAGTAGATAAAAAAATAAGAATTGGTTTGACACAGCACTTATAGTAGTGGTTTGCTTTCTTTTACTAACGGATCTCACAAGGGTTTTGTTGAGTTTTGTGTGATTGAAGTTTTCAAGTTTTGGGTTATCTTACAATGGATGAAAGAAGGATAGAAGAGCCTAAGATTGGGGATGCCCCGGCATCCCAAGCTATTATCCAAGAATGAACAACCAACTAAGCTTGGGGATGCCCCCGAGTGGCATCCCCTCTTTCTTCTAACGACCATCGGTATTTTACTCGAGACTATATTTTTATTCGTCACATGATATGTGTTTTGCTTGGAGCATCTTGTATGATATGTGTCTTTGCTTGTTTTATTTTGTTTTAAGTAATCAATTCTTGCTGGACACACCTATTTGAGAGAGCCAAAGTTATGTCATGACTTGCTAGAATTGCTCTCTATGCTTCACTTAAATTTTTTATGAGCAATGGACTTGCTCTAGTGTTTCACTTATATCTTTTTGAGCACGGTGTGCTTAGTAATTTGGAAGAAATGCTCTCTTGCTTCACTTAGATTTATTTGAGAGTTAGTAAAATTTTGAAGAAATTC
This sequence comes from Triticum aestivum, assembly GCF_018294505.1. Lineage (NCBI taxonomy): Eukaryota > Viridiplantae > Streptophyta > Magnoliopsida > Poales > Poaceae > Triticum > Triticum aestivum. Next base: position 188,706,491 of record NC_057807.1, read on the forward strand.
TCTCTTGCTTCACTTAAATTATTTTGAGAGAAATAAAATATGATATGCTCATGATCTTCACTTATATTTGTTTGAGCTTATGAAAAGCAACACATGAAAATTAGTCCCAAAGTGATAGATATCCAAGAAGGATAAAAAAATGTCATGAAGATCATTGGACAAACTAAACTTGATTCTTAGTAATAGTTTTGAGATATGATGATGTGATATGTGAGTCATGTTGGTGAGTAATTATGCGCTAGTAGGAATATTGGTGTTAAGGTTTGTGATTCCCTATGCATGCATGTAAGTCAATAATCATGCAATGAAAATCATATCCTACTTATGGTGCATCATTCGGTGTTAATTATGCTTAATGCTTGCTTATGAGATTATTCGTTTCTTGGTTGGTCGCTTCTCAATCTTTTTGCTAGCCTTCATCTTGCACCAAGTATGATCTCTACTTGTGCATCCAAAATCCTTTAAACCATTTTTGCCACATCAGTCCATTATATCTACCTATATACGGTATTCTTTTGTCGTTTTAAGAAAATTTGCATGTGCCATCTCTAATTTTCAAAATGAACTTCTCTTTTGTGTGTTTGTTTTGCTCGCGGAATGGTAACGGGTAGCTAATATTTTCCATGCTAGAAGTGTTATTCTCACAATGAGTGTTCATTCACTTGTCATTGCACGAGAGTAAGGCAAAGGTATTAGGGATGCCCAGTCCTGAAATGCAAAAATGAATTTACTTTATGTTGTCAAATAATAAATTCCTTGGAAAGTGTTGGTATGGAGGGCACCCGTGGATATGGTTAGCCATGGAAAGTGAAAGTTATGGTGCAAAAAGGAATACACTTTATTTCTGTTTCGGAACCGCCTATGATATATCTAGCATGGAAAGTGTTGGGATGCTCCAAGTCATTTTCGTTGGTGGGATGGATACACCTCCGAAAATATTTTTATCTCTAATTTTTCACTTTGAGCTCTGGCACCTCTACAAATCCCTACTTCCCTCTATGAAGGGCCTTTCTTTTACTTTATGCAATTTTTATTTTGAAATTGAGTCTCCATCCTCTCTTATAAAAGCACCAACTAGGGGACAATATGATCGTACTTAAGTATTGGGTGTAGCTAATATTTGAGTGTGTTTCATGAATGGATCAATGTTTGAGCATGATGGGCTAGGGATAACTTATTTTAGCATTGATATTTTGAAAGACATGGTTGCTCGTTGATATGCTTGAGTACTAAATTATTATGTCAAAACTAGACTATTTCTTTGAATCACATAAAAGTCCAAATGTCCATGCTATGAAGAAAATAATATGATATGACATGATAAACATCACTCCACATCAAAAATTCTGTTTTATCACTTACCTACTCGAGGGCGAGCAGGAGTTAAGCTTGGGGATGTTGATACGTCTCCAACGTATCTATAATTTTTTTATCATCCCATGCTATTTTATTATCAATCTTGGATGTTTTATAATCATTATATAGTCATTTTATATCATTTTTTGGTACTAACCTATTGACATAGTGCCAAGTGCCAGTTGCTGTTTTCTGCATGTTTCTTACATCACAGGAAATCAATATCAGAAGTAGTCCAAATACCACGCCAATTTATGAAGATTTTTTATGGACCAGAAGGAACACAATGGGCCCTGGTTGCACCTGGGGGGCGTCCCGAGGAGGGGACAACCCACCTGTGCGCGCTAGGAGGCCCAGGCTCGCCCAGGTGGGTTGTGCCCAGCTCGGGTGCCCCCTGGACCGACTCTTTGCTCTATAAATACCCCAATATTCCATAAACCCTAGGGGAGTCGACGAAATTTTCATCCAACCGCCGTAGAGTCCAGAACACCAAGATCCAATCTAGAGACCATCACAGAGGGGTTCACTACTTCCATTGGTGCCTCTCTGATGATGTGTGAGTAGTTCTTTGTAGAACTTCGGGTTCGTAGTTAGTAGCTAGATGGCTTCCTCTCTCTCTCTCTCTCTCTCTCTCTCTCTCTCTCTCTCTCTCTTGATTATCAATACAATGATCTCTTGGAGATCCATATGATGTAAGTCCTTTTTGCGGTGTGTTTGTTGGGATTTGATGAACTTCGAGTTTATGACAAGTTATATCTTTTTGTATCCATGAAAGTTATTTGAGTTATTTGATCTCTTATATGTGTGATCTCTTATAGCATCGTAATTATTTACTGATATTTGGGTTCTGTTTGTCCAACTTGATCTATTTATCTTGCAATGGGAAGAGGTGCCCGGTAGTGGGTTCGATATTACGGTGCTTGATCCCAGTGACAGAAAGGGAACCGACATGTATGTATCGTTGCTACTAAGGATAAAAATACGGGATCCATATCTTCCGCAATAGATAAACGGATCTTGTCTACATCATGTCATCGTTCTTATTGCATTACTCCATTTTTTCATGAACTTAATACACTAGATGCATGCTGGATAGCGGTCAATGCATGGAGTAGTAGTAGTAGATGCAGGCAGGAGTCGGTCTACTAATCTTGGACATGATGCCGATGTAATGATCATTGCCTGGATATCGTCATGTTTATTTGAAGTTCTACCCATTTCCCAATAGTAATTTGTTCACCCACCGTTTGCTATTTTTCTCGAGAGAAGCCACTAGTGAAACCTACGACCCCTAGGTCTTCTTTCTCATATATTTGCCTTGCGATCTACTTTTTCCTTGCATTTTTTTCAGACCTATTAAACTAAAAAAATACAAAAATACCTTGCTACAATTTATTTGTTCCGTGATCTATTTACCATATCTACAAATTTACCTCATGTCCTTTGCCTATCTTGAGGTGTCGTACCCCAAAAGGGATTGACAACCCCTTTAACACATCGGGTTGCGAGGTGTTGTTATTTGTGTGCAGGGGCTGTTTATGTTGTGTTTCTTGGTTCTCCTACTGGTTCGATAACCTTGGTTTTATATCTAATGGAAATACCTACCACCGCTGTGCTACATCATCCCTTCCTCTTTGGGGAAAAACTGACGTAGCTTCAAGCGACATCAATCAGCAACAATGTTTAAATCCTAAGATGAAAGAAGTGGTAACAAATGAAATACCAGAGCTTCTGGAGGTAGGTATAATTTATCCTATTGCTGATAGTAGATGGGTAAGTCCTGTTCTTTGTGTCCCTAAGAAGGGAGGTATTATTTTTGTTCCTAATGATAAGAATGAACTTATTCCACAAAGAAATGTTACATGTTATAGAATGGTAATTGATTTTCACAAATTGAACAAAGCTACTAGAAAAGGTCATTACCCTCTACCTTTTATTGATAAAATGCTATAACAATTATCCAAACATACACATTTTGCTTTCTAGATGGTTATTCTGGTTTCTCTCAAATACCTGTGTCAAAAGAGGACCAAGAAAAGACCACTTTTACTTGACCTTTCGGTACTTTTGCTTCTAGACGTATGCCTTTTGGTTTATGCAATGCACCTGCTACCTTTCAATGATGTATGACTGCAATATTCTTTGACTTTTGTGAAAAGAGTGTTGAGGTTTTCATGGATGATTTCTCCGTTTATGGAACTTCTTTTGATGATTGCTTAAGCAACCTTGATCGAGTTTTCCAGAGATGTGAAGAAACTAATCTTGTTTTGAATTGGGATAAGTGCCTCTTTATGGTTAATGAAGGTATTGTCTTGGCGCATAAAATTTCTGAAGATCTATTGAAGTTGATAAAGCTAAAGTAGATGCTATTGAAAAGATGTCGTGTCCTAAAGATCAAAGGTATAAGAAGTTTCCTTGGTCATGCTGGTTTCTATAGGAGGTTTATTAAAGACTTCTCTAAAATTTCTAGGCCTCTCACTATTCTCTTGCAAAAAATATGTTCCTTTGTTTTTGATGATTATTGTGTAGAGGCATTTGAAATACTTAAGAAAGCCTTGATTTATGCACCTATTATTCAACCACCTGATTGGAATCTACCCTATGAAATTATGTGTGATGCTAGTGATTATGTTGTTGGTGTTGTTCTAGGACAAAGAGTTGATAAGAAATTGAATGTTATTCATTATGCTAGTAAAACTCTAGACGGTGCCCAGAGAAATTATGCTACTACCGAAAAGGAATTTTTAGCAGTTGTTTTTGCTTGTGATAAGTTCAGATCTTATATTGTTGATTCCAAAGTAACTGTTCACACTGATCATACTACTATTAAATATCTTATGGAAAAGAAAGATGCTAATCCTAGACTTATCAGATGGGTTCTCTTGCTGCAAGAATTTGATTTGCATATTATTGATAGAAATGGAGCTAAGAACCCCGTTGCAAACAACTTGCCTAGGTTAGAAAATGTTCGTGATGACCCACTGCCTATTGATGATAGCTTTCCTGATGACCAATTAGTTGTTATAAATGCTTCTCGTAATACTCCATGGTATGCTGATTATGCTAATTACATTGTTGCTAAATTTATACCACCTAGTCTCACATACCAGCAAAAGAAAAGGGTTTTCTATGATTTAAGACATTACTTTTGGGATGACCCACACCTTTATAAAGGAGTAGATGGTGTTATTAGACGTTGTGTACCTGAGCATGAATAGGAACAGATCTTACGCAAGTGCCACTCTGATTCCTACGGTGGGCACCACACTGGAGATAGAACCGCACATAAGGTATTGCAATATGGTTTTTATTGGCCTACTCTCTTTGAGGATGCTTGTAAGTTTGTCTTGTCTTATGATGAATGCCAAAGAATTGGCAATATTAGTAGATGTCAGGAAATCCCTATGAATTATTCACTTGTTATTGAACCATTTGATGTTTGGGGCTTTGATTATGTGGGACCTTTTCCTTCCTCTAATGGGTATACAAATATTTTAGTTGTTGTTGATTACGTTACTAAGTGGGTAGAAGCTATTCCAACTAGTAGTGCTGATCATAACACTTCTATTAAGATGCTTAAAGAAGTTATTTTTTCGAGGTTTGGAGTCCGTAGATATTTAATGATTGATGGTGGTTCACGTTTTATTCATGGTACTTTCCGTAAGATGCTTGCTAGTGTGATGTTAACTATAGAATTGCATCTCCATATCATCCTCAGTCTAGTGGTCAAGTAGAATTGAGCAATAGAGAGATTAAATTGATTTGCAAAAGATTGTTAATAGATCTAGGAAGAATTGGTCTAAGAAACTTGATGATGCATTATGGACTTATAGAACTTCTTATAAGAGTCCTATGGGCATGTCTCCATATAAAATGGTTTATGGAAAGGTACGTCACTTACCTCTTGAACTAGTACATAAAGCTTATTCGGCAATCAAAGAGCTCAATTATGATTTCAAACTTGTCGGTGAGAAGAGGTTATTTGACATTAGCTCGCTTGATGAATGGAGAACCCAAGCCTATGAGAATGCCAAGTTGTTTAAAGAAAAGGTTAAAAGATGGCATGAAAAAAAGGATACAAAAGCGTGAGTTTAATGTAGGTGATCATGTTTTGCTATACAACTCTCGTTTAAGATTTTTTGCAGGAAAGCTTCTCTCTAAATGGAAGGTCCTTACATTATCGAGGAGGTCTATCATTCCGGTGCTATAAAAATGGACAACGCCGAAGGCACAAATCCGATGGTGGTAAACGGTCAAAGAATCACACATTATATCTCGGGTATTCCCATAAATGTTGAGACCAATATAATTAATACCATAACACCGAAAGAGTACATAAGGGATACTTTCCAGAACTTTCACGCTCTGAAAAGGAATAGCTATGTGGTACGGTAAGTAAACCGACTCCAAAACGTTTCCAATGGCAATTTTTCTCTGTTCTGGAATATTAAAAAAATTAGGAAAATTAAAAGTAGTCCGAAAGATGCATGAGGAGACCACAAGAGTGGAGGGTGCGCCCTACTCCCCTGTGTGCCCCTTGCCTTGTGGACACCTCGTGTGCTCTTCGGACACCGTTTTCTTGCACAACACTTGTTTTGGTTGGTAAAAATTCATTATATAATCTCCCAAAGGTTTTGACCACCGTACCACGACAATATCTCATGTTTTCGTTTTGAGCTGTTTTCTGCCAGAGTTTTCAAGGCTAGGCATCATGTCTTCCCCCTCCTCCAACAATGGGGACGACGATGCTTGGCTGATGAAGATAGAGATGAAGAGAGAAGAACTTGGGGAAACCAATGAGGATGATAAGATCAAGAAGGCCGCGAGAGATCAAGTTCCGGCAGCAGAAGAAGAAGACATCCTTCAACCATACTACAATCATATTACCCCTACTGAAATTGAAGCTTTGAAGATCATTGAAATAGTTCTTGTGCAAAATAAATATCTCACTCATGAAAATATTCTGTTGCAAGAGCATATCATCGCCCTCCAGAGCATCATTCGCAGATTGGAGTATCTCCTGCGCTTGAGGTGTGGCACTACTTCATTAACAACTCCATCATCACCACCTCCAAAGAAAGAGACATAAATACATGGGTATGAGCACTCCCCTTGGCAACTGCCAAGCTTGGGGGAGGTGCCCCGGTATCGTATCACCATCACACCTTTACCTTTATCGTTTTTCTTAGTTCGATCCATTTGGTTATATCTTGATCTAGTAGAATAAAGTTTTAGTATGATCTAGCTTTGAGTTTTGTTTCGAGATCTATCTATGTAATTGAGTCCCTGAGTTATATATATAACAAAGAGTAGTTTTGAGTTCAGGGCTTTGCTTTCTTGCTATGATCTTGAGGGAATAAAATAAAAAAAGAGAATAAAAAGAAATAAAAAGATCGTATATTGATCTTATGGAGAGTAATGACTTCACATATAAAGAGTATGATGAATAAAAGTTGTTGAGAGTTGACGAACATAGTTTTGGTCATTGTTGCAATTAATAGGAAGTAATAAAGAAAGAGAGGCTTCACATATAAATATACTATCTTGGACATCTTTTGTAATTGTGAGCACTCATTAAAATATGTGTAACAACCCAAATTTCTAATTTGGAATGTTATACATTATATCATCACTGCATATCATGTTTATTGCATTTTGGCTCGATCCTAGAAATTCTACGCAACTCGAGGACCCACGGAGAGAGTTGGGGATTTCGTTATTTTCATATTTGAGTTTTCTCGAATTTTGAAAATAGGATCATTTGATTTTATTTATTGTTTCTTCAATTATTTCTATTATAAAAATATGAGAGAGGGAATAAAATGACTTTCCCAAAATAAAGAAATATTGAGGATTTGATAATAAAATAAAATAAGATTTTATTTTGGAGTTTATTGCTATTATATTTGAATTTAGGAAAAATGCGCGTTTTTTAAAATTGCATTTAGGCCCCAAATAAATGTTCATCTTGTCCAGCTTGATTTTAGAAGCCGGGAAAAATTTATTTCGGGATTTTTGGAGTCCGTTTAGTATTTCTTTTAATTGTTTTTCTGCGTGTAATGTTTTTTAAAAAAAGAAGAGGAAACCGACTTTGGGCCATGCCCGAGCGGGACTCCGCCCGGGGGGCTTTATAAGCCGCCACCCCGGTGCCCGCTAGCCCAACCCGCCAGCCCAAACCGCCGTCGCCACCGAAACCCTCGCCGTCGCCGCCGCCGCCCCACCGCCCGATGCCGCCCCGACCGCCGCCCTCGCCGCCGGACCCCGCCGCCGTCGACCGCCGCCACCCCGTCGCCCCTCGCCTGAGTAGCCACCGCCGCCGGAGCCGACCCGCACCCCGAGGTAGCCGCCGGTTTCTAATAAAACCAATCGGTTTTTTTTTAAACCCTAGATCCGTTTTTTTATTAGATCTGGTTCGGTTTATTTTTTTTTCGTTTTAGTCTATTTAGCGAATGCCCGTTCGTTCGTTCATTTTAACGAACGGTTTTCATCGTTTAGCCGCAGACAGCGAACGTTCGTTCGTTAGCCTGTTCGTCCATTTTTCTTTTTCTCGGATTTTCTGCGATTATTTCTGATCGCGATTTCTCATCCGATTTTCGTTTTAGTATAACTTCTCGCTCGTTTATCGGAATCAGGCGATTCAAGCGCCTAGAGTTTCATCTCGAAACTCTCTTTCCGTTTAACTAATTCAAACAAGTTTTTGCTACTGTAAAATTTAACTTAGGTCTAGATTAGTAAACGAAGCTTGTTTCTTTCGCCGTTTGAGTTTCGTTGCTTTGTTTGATTTGATTCTTTTTGCAAACCGGAGTTCTTAAGTTGATCTTTCTGGTTAGATCTCTTATTTGAGTTTTACCTGTGCATTAGATGAGTGCTTATTGTATGATTGTTTGTTTGCGATAGAGTACCCAGAGTGCGCCGCTTGCTACTTCGAATCTCTAGGTTTTAGGGGTCATCAGCAAGGCAAGTAACATTTTGATCATACCTCTTTACTACCCAGTTTTATTGCATTAGATCAATCCTCAAACAATTGCATGATTAGGATCTGATTAACATGTGGGTTTTGGGAAGTAGATGAGGTAGAACCTATTACCTGTTTATTATCAAACCTTTGGGAGTTACTTCTACGTTTGCTTATATTGCCATGCTATGCTAGTAGACGTGGATTGGGTGAGTGTTTCCATGATAGATGTGAGATTTTTTAATTAATGGTTTACTTAAGGTGGCAACTTAAATTCACATCTGGGTGGATTGAGGCACCTGGGGAACCCAGTGTTGCCTGTATTTTTGGAAATCCCGGGGTACCATGTGATTCTCCTATGGACCGCCACCCAGGCTCAAAGGGATCATGAGATTATTCATGCTAGAAACTTCCGTGTGCAGCCACAAGCTACTATGGGCTCAAGCATAGTTGATTAAGTTGCGTGAGCACTTGAAGAGGTAGACTAGCAGATGTAGGGGATGTAGGTTGGTACTGTCTACCCGGAGTAGAGAGTTAATGCTTCTGAAAGACTGTGTCTCGGTCATCCATTTCTCAAACACCTTGTAGTGCGAGAAATCAAGCGAAGGAGATCGAGTCTTGCAGGGAAAAGTGCGCAAACCTCTGCAGAGTGTATAAACTAATCATGGTTAGTCGTGTCCCCGGTTATGGACGTTTTGAGTATCTAGTACTTGGATTATCATGTGAATCTCATCATGTTACTTAATTAAATTTTGTTGGGTTTAATGATGATGCTTAATTGGGATTGAGTTGGAGTACCCTTCTCAATGTTTAACAACCACCATGATAGTTAAATAAAATGTATTCCTTTGCAGTAGGGAAAAATTGGCTTTATGCAAAAAACTGTAACCATAGAGCTTTTCCACCAACCATATATGCATGTAGTATAGCATTATTATTTCAATTACTCCCTATGTGTTACATTGCCAGCATATTCCATGTGCTGACCCGTTTTCGGGCTGCAACATTCATGTTGCAGACTTTTCAGACGACGAGTAAGGTGCCTTAGGTCGTGGTTCTATACTCAGTGATGCCGTTGGAGTTGATGGACTCGCTTATCTTCCAAGCCTTCCGCTGTTATCGTTATTAGATGGTCTTAAGCCATATTTATTGTAATAAGTTCTCTTTTGAGACATCCGATGTAATAAGTGTATGATTGCTACTCTGTTATAAATCCTTCAAGTACTATGCGTGTCAGCATTACCGATCCAGGGATGACACTGATGCACAGAGATCAAACTGTTTGAGGTCTGGCCGCTACAATATGACATGCTAAAAGGTTGATGTTGGACAAGGAAGACAACATAATGGGTAATGTTTTCTTATATCCGAATAGAAGTTATATTGTCATGTATCCTCCAACATGTTGAGCTTGCTTTTCTCTCTCATGCTAGCCAAATTCTTTGCACCAAGTAGAGATACTACTTGTGCTTCCAAACATCCCTTAAACCAGTTTTTCCATGAGAGTCCAGCATACCTACCTATGGATTGAGTAAGATCCTTCAAGTAAGTTGTCATCGGTGCAAGCAATAAAAATTTCTCTCTTAATATATATGATTCATTAGTATGAAGAAAATAAGCTTTATACGAACTTGTGATGTGGAAGAAATAAAAGTGACGGACTAGATAATAAAGTTCCTTATCACAAGCGGCAATATAAAGTGACGTTCTTTTGCATTAATATTTTGTGTATCCAACCATAAAAGTGCATGACAATCTCTGCTTCCCTCTATGAAGGGCCTATCTTTTACTTCATCTTCTACCCTTATACAAGATTCGTGGTGATCTTCACCTTTCCTTTGTATACCTTTTCTTTTGGCAAGCACTATGTCTCGGAGAGATCCAGATAAATATCCAGTCGGATGTAGGTTATCATAAAGTATTATTGTTGACATTACCCTTGAGGTAAAAGGTTGGGAGGCAAAACTATAAGTCCCTATCTATCTCTGTGTCTGACTAAAACTTTGAACCCATAAGTATCACGTGGGTGTTAGCAATTGTGAAAGACTAAATGATAGTTGAGTATGTGGACTTGCTGAAAAGCTCTTGAATTGACTCTTTCCGATGTTATGATAAATTGCAATTGCTTCGATGACTGAGATCATAGTTTGTTAGTTTTCAACAAAGTTTCTAATTCATACTTTACCTTGTGAATGAATTGTTACTTTAGCATAAGAAATTATATGACACTATATGTTGTTGTTCTAAAGAGGATCATGATGCCCTCATGTCCGTATTTTATTTTATCGACACCTCTATCTCTAAACATGTGGACATATTTTTCAATTTCGGCTTTCGCTTGAGGAAAAGCGAGGTCTAAGCTTGGGGGAGTTGATACATCCATTTGCATCATGCTTTTATATTGATATTTATTGCATTATGGGATGTTATTACACATTATAGCATAATAATTATGCCTTTTCTCTCTTATTTTACAAGGTTTACATGAAGAGGGAGAATGTCGGCAGCTGGAATTTTAGACTTGAAAAGGAGCAAATAATAGAGACCTATTCTGCACAACTCCAAAGGTCCTGAAACTTCACGGAGAATTATTTTGGAATATATAAAAAATATTGGGCGAAGAAAGCACCAGAGGGGCGCCACCAGCCATCCGCAAGGGTGGGGGCGCGCCCTACCCGCTAGGAGCGCCCCATGCCTTGTGGGCCACCTAGCAGGCCCCCGATGCCCATCTTCTACTATATGGTGTGTTTTGACCTGGAAAAAATCAAGAGAAAGCTTTCGGGACAAAGCGCCGCCATCTCGAAGCGAAACTTAGGCAGAGAAAATTCAGTCTACCAATGGCTCCCCCACCCCACCCCGGCGATCTCCTCCACTAGCCACCCAATTCTAGTTTCTCTCCACTAGATCTCTCTGGATTCTCGGGATCTACTCGCTCATACCCATCTAACATGGGTTCCAATGATGGATCTACCCTTGGCTTGGATTTATCCAAGGGTTTAGTTTTTGCAGATAAGGTGTCGGTGTACTAGAGTAGGGGTACCTTAGTATCCCGAACTTGTGCACGGGCAGTTGCAGCACCCCGCGGCAGGGCCCGCCAGGTCACCGCCAAGACCCTCTGTGGCTCTTCAGAAAAAAAGACCCCGGCAAGAGGAGATTGCCGGGAGGCCATTCAAGAACAAAGTATTCAAGATGAGAAGACAAGGCCCCGGCAAGAGGAGCTTGCCAAGAAGGCCAACCATGGCACCTCAAGAAACACTTGCTGCGACGCACCACGCATCCCGGCAAGGCTCGGTGAGCGGCAAGCTCCCGGGCCCGACAAGGTAGTGCCTGCGGCGAGATGCTTGCCGCGGGAAGCGGTCGCTCCGCACCCAGGCTCCAGCACATCCGCCAACGTGTCGCCTTGGGACCCTTCCAGGCACGCGTGGCAGAAGGCTATGCAGCCAGCGGTGCGTGGTGGCCAGCGGCGCTGACAAGAAGAGGCCATCGTGGCGAACAGTGGCGCTCCTAACGGTCGCTTTTTGCACTGTTTGGGCGAGTCCGACGGGCATTCAATGCCCTTGTCCCCTGCCGTCAGGGTTAGGTAGAGTACACTTTGGCTACAGTAGAAGTAGCTGTACCAACCGCATTCTTTTTCCATTTTTACCCCTCTAGCCTACGTTGCCACTTGTCGGTGACCCCTTGAGCGTATAAAAGGAGGCCCACGCTCAACGTAGAAAGGGTTCGACTCATTCGAAGCTAGCACACTCCCACGCTCAGTCCTGTAGCTCATCTCGCTCCCGAGCAAGAACACCCAATACAATCAAGTAGCAGTAGGAGTGTTATCTCTCCAGAGAGCTCCGAAGCTTGGTAAACTGCTCGTGTGCACTGCCTCGATCCGCTCTTCGTGCGGCCTCCGCCCTCTACCGAACCGAAAGGGGCTCGGTCCCCATAGGTGTCCGCGGATCAGTTTCCCCGACATCTTTGGCGCGCCAGGTAGGGGGCGTCGAGTCCGTGTGAACCCGATCTGGTGTGCGCACGAGCTGCATCTTCATCGTCTTCATCAACATGCCACCGAAGAAGAAGGCTTCGGGGGCAACAGCCCCGTCGGCGTTGCTTCCCCCGCTTCCGGAGCAAGCGGACGGTGGGGTGGACGCCGGCGGAAGAGCGGGCGCCGACGAGGGAGCTCACAGCGCTGCCAGGTCCAAAGACAAGGTGGCGCAGACCTCGGCGTCCGTGCGTGCACCGCGCCCGTCTCAGGAGGCGCGGGAGCAGCAGCGTCATGGCGTTCGCAGCGCCATACGCCCGCTACCCCAAGACCAAGCTGGTGGTTCGCGTGGCGTTCAAGACCAGCATGCACACCAGCGTGCTGGCCCCAGCGAGGTGCGGTCGCCCGGACGGGACACTGCTCCTTCTAACTTGGTTAGGAGTCCGAGCATGTCCCGCTCCTTGCACCGTTCGCCTCTGCCGCCAACCACGCCAGCGGAAGCCTTGGCGCTGGCCCAGCTACTCCTAGACTACCCTCCGACGGCGGACAAGACCGACGAATGGAGGGCCACTATCCAGAGCCTCATCGGCTTCGCCAACGGCGACACTGCGCGGCAACCCAGCGTTTTGCTGCCGCGGCAAGATTGCCGGACGCGAGCCGGTGGCGACAAGAGCGACGGAGGTGCAACTTCCATGCACTCTCCGCCAAGAAGGCCAAGATCGCCGACTCGCCGGATCCACCCCGACAGCGGCTCTACCGCGTCGTCGGATCCACGAGCTCGTCGCGACCAGCGCCAAGTTCTCCACGAACGGCAACAAGAGGACGCTCGTACTCGCATCGAGCGCCGAAGAGAAGCGCGGCGTCAGTCTGACCAGCGCGTTGGGCCCTCTGTCGACATGCGTGCGCCGGGGGAACCAGGCGACTTGCCGTACGCGGTGGGTTGCCCTGCGTTCACCCATGAGCTGCGGCAAGTCCAGTGGCCCAGCAAGAAGAACTTCAAACTAGACGTACCAGAGAAGTACGACGGCAAGTCGCATCCGTCGGAGTTCCTCAGCATCTACACCATCGCGGTGCAGGCTGCCAGGGGACAGGACGACAAGATCCTTGCCAACTACTTCCCGCTGGTGCTCAAGCCCAACGTCAGGTCCTGGCTCATGCACTTGTCGGACAACTCCATTTCTTCTTGGGCAGATCTGTGCCATCAGTTTGTCGGCGCCTTCACGGGCGGCCACAAACCACATGGACAAGAGAGCGACCTTCATCTGCTCGCCCAGAAGGAAGGAGAGTCCCTGCGCAAGTTTATTCAGAGATTCAGCCGTGTGCAACACAACATCCCAGACGTCCACCCTGCCGCGGTCATCAGCGCGTTCCATCAGAACATGCGAAACCGCAGGATGAGGTAGGAGATGGCGATGTGCAAGATCAGAGACGTCGCCAAGCTTTATGGCTGACAAGTGCGCACGTGCTGAAGAGGGGAGAAGACTCCCCGGAGAGGATGCAGGAGCAGGAGGATCAGACAGTGAGGATGCCGCCCCGGCAAGGAAAGGCCGGCGGCGGAACAATAGAAGGAGGAAGGGCAAGGAAGTGCTAGCTGTTGAGCAGTCCGGCGACGGAGGTGGCGCCAAGGAAGCTAAGGATGGTGGCTCCGGCAAGGAGACCCAGCCTGTAGCGGCCGCCGACAAGCAGGACAGCTCCGGCAAGCAGTATTGCAAGATCCACCGCACCAAGGGCCACGATCTCCAGAGTTGCAAGAAAGTTGAGCAGCTTGTTGAGCTGCAAAAAGCTGAATACGAGCGACGCGGCAAGGAGAAGGCCCAGGAAGGTGCTGGAGGAGCTGGCAAGAAACGCCCCGGCCGGGGAGGGCGCCGCGGCAAGGCTAAGCAGCGGCAAGGAGATAAACCTCCCTGTGGCCGCGACAAGGATGAAGACGACGACGATGACGAAGACATGGAGGATGATGAGGCCAATGAGCAGGAGTTTCAGAAAGCCACAGAGGTCCTGTGCGTTGACGGTGGTGCTTCTCTGCATACTTCGCACCGCCAACTCAAGCAGTGGATGCGGGAGGTTAATGCAGCAGAGCCATCCGTAGAGTCACGCAAGCCTCTGAAATGGTCCAGCATGCCTATCATCTTCGATATTGAGGATCACCCTGATCGCGTAACTGCGGTCGGGTGCTTGCCGATGTTGGTTTCACCAACTATCCGCAACCTCAAGGTCACGAAGATGCTAGTTGACGGCGGCGCCGGCTTGAATTTGATCTCCTCCGCAGTCCTTCAGAAACTCCAGATCCCCGACAGCGAGCTCGAAGAGACCGGCACATTCCAAGGAATAAACCCGGGAAGGAGCAAGCCGAAGGGGAAGATCACGCTGCCGGTCACATTTGGCAGCGAACTGAACTTCAGGACTGAGAGGGTCACATTTGACGTTGCCGACTTTCCATTGCCCTACAATGGGATTCTTGGCCGTCCAGCACTCGCCAAGTTTATGGCAGCCTCTCACTATGCATACAACATGCTCAAGATGCCAGGCCCGATAAGTGTCATCTCTGTCCCTGGCGACAAGAAGGATGCCCTTATCTGCGCCGACAAGATCTACCGGGAAGCAGCAGCCACAGCTGATCGCAACACACTTGCCGCTGAAGCTCCCGGGGGGAAGAAGAAGAAGACCAAGTCCGGCAAGAGCCCTGGTGCCCACTCCGGCAAGCACACCTCTTCGGAGTGCTGCGCTATCGTCAAGGACGCACCATCGAGCTCCACTGGCAAGTACAAGAAGACAATGGCGGCTCCACCAGAGACCAAGAAGGTGTCTGCCAAGGAGGACGGCACTGTTGGTACCTTCACCATCAGTGCCACGCTTGACCCTAAATAGGAAAGCGCGCTCATTGCTTTCCTGCGGGCGAATGTTGACGTGTTTGCATGGCAACCGTCCAATATCCCCGGTGTTCCCAGGAAAGTAATTGAGCACCACCTAGCCGTTTGTCCTCACGCGCGGCCCGTCAAGCAGAAAGTCAGGAAGCAAGCAGTGGAGCGCCAAGAGTTCATTGCGGAAGAGATCAGGAAATTGGAAGCAGCAGGCCTTGTCAGAGGAGTGCTCCATCCCACGTGGTTGGCCAATCCTGTAGTTGTGCGCAAGGCCAACGGGAAATGGAGGCTTTGTATAGACTTCATTGATGTCAATAAAGCTTGTCCCAAGGACCCATTTCCCTTGCCGCGCATAGACCAGATTGTTGACTCCACGGCCGGATGTGATTTGCTTTCATTTCTTGATGCTTACTCAGGATACCATCAGATCTTCATGGCAGAAGAGGATGAGGAGAAAACCGCATTCATCACCCCTTGTGGCACATACTGCTTTGTGCGGATGCCCTTCGGATTGAAGAATGCTGGTTCAACATTTGCAAGAGTAGTCCATGTCACTTTTGAGCCGCAGATACACAGAAATGTGGAAGCCTACATGGATGATATAGTGGTCAAGAGCAAGGACAAGGCTACCCTAATCCAAGATTTAGAAGAAACTTTTGCAAATCTGCGCAAGATCAACCTCAAACTCAACCCCGAGAAGTGCGTGTTTGGAGTCCCTTCCGGCAAGCTTCTCGGGTTCTTTGTGTCTCAGCGGGGAATTGAAGCCAACCCCGACAAGATCAAGGCCATTGAGCAGATCGAAGCACCGAAGCGCGTCAAGGATGTGCGAAGGCTTGCCGGTTGCGTGGCTGCTCTCAGCAGGTTTATCTCTAAGTCAGCTGAGCGCGCCCTGCCGTTTTTCAAGATATTGAAAAAGGCAGGTCCAATGAAATGGACTCCGGAAGCGGAGGCTGCGCTGCAGGACTTGAAGAGGTACCTGTCCTCCACTCCAATACTTGTCGCACCTAAGCCACAAGAGAAGTTGCTGCTATATCTAGCGGCAACCAATCAAGTGGTTAGTGCTGCGTTAGTAGCGGAGAGAGAGGCAGATGATGAGCCAGCAACCCCGGCAAGCGCATCCACCGACAAGCAGGGGGCTTCTCCGACAAGCTCTGGTCCGGACAAAGATGAATCTGCGCAGGCATGCAAAGAGGTGCAGAAGAAAGTGGTGCAGCGCCCAGTTTACTTTGTCAGCTCCCTTCTCTAGGTGTGCAGAAATTGCTTTTCGGCCTTCTCATGGCCTCGAGAAAGCTGCGCCATTACTTCCAGGCACACGAGATAACAGTTGTCACTCGCTTCCCGCTGAAGAGGATACTGCAGAATCCAGAAGCAACAGGCAGGATTGTTGAGTGGGCACTGGAACTGTCAAGCTTTGGCCTCAAGTTTGAGAGCACTTCAACTATCCAGAGCAGAGCATTGGCAGAGTTCATAGTAGAGTGGACGCCAACCCCAGACGAAGAAATTCCAGAAACGAGCATCCCCGTCAAGGAGACAGGCAAGGAGTGGCTCATGTACTTTGATGGTGCCTTCTCGCTGCAAGGCGCCGGTGCTGGCGTGCTGCTTATCGCACCCACCGGAGAGCACCTCAAGTATGTAGTCCAGATGCACTTTCCCAAGGAGCAAGCAACAAACAATACTGCAGAGTGTGAGGGTCTGCTTGCCGGCCTCAGAATTGCAGCCGACCTTGGGATCAAGAAGCTCATTGTCAGGGGAGACTCGCAGCTTGTCGTCCGCCAAGTGAATAAGAACTACCAGAGTCCATTGATGGAAGCTTATGTTGATGAAGTGAGGAAGCTAGAAGAATACTTTGACGGCCTGCAAATGGAGCATGTTCCACGAGCTCAGAATGATATTGTTGATGGCCTGTCAAAGTGTGCTGCACTAAAGCTACCTGTGGAACCAGGGATCTTTGTGCTCAAGCTGACTCAACCATCCGTGACACCATCAACTAGACAGAACAAAAAGAGAAAGTTGATTTCTGGCGACTACTTTCCGGCAGAGCTTCCCGAAGCCGCCGCCAAGAAGGTCCCCAAGATCGACGCCAAGAGTGCTGAGGAGCAGTTTGCTCCGGCAAGCCTTATGGTTTGTTCCGTTGAAGCAGACGCTCCCGACAAGTCTTGCTCCGGTAGGCTTGCCGGGGGGCACCACGCTCCGGCTGAACCCCAGGTTCTTGCCGTAGAAGCGGATGTTCCCGCAGCAACATATGTGCCTTTGGTCCTTGTTGTCTAGCCACAGGCTCCAGCATGGGCGCAGCAGATTGTCCGTTTCCTTCAGACAGGAGAGCTTCCCGAAGAGCAAGAAGAAGCAGAAAAAGTAGCCCGGCAGTCAAGTATGTACAAGTTTGTTGACAGCACACTGTACAGAATAAGACTCAACGGTGTGAAATTGAAGTGCATTTTCCGGGAAGATGGACAACAGCTGTTGGCAGAGATACATGGAGGCATATGTGGTCACCACATTGGCGCAAGAGCACTTGCCGGCAAAGCGTTCCGGCAAGGTTTCTTCTGGCCGACAGCCCTCCAGGATGCAACTGCACAAGTAACCAAGTGTGAAGCGTGCCAGTTCCATTCCAAGCAGATACACCAGCCAGCTCAAGCTCTCCAGACGATCCCTTTATCCTGGCCATTTTCGGTCTGGGGGCTCGACATCCTCGGCCCCTTCCCCCGAGCTGTCGGGGGCTTTGAGTTCTTGTACGTTGCAATCGACAAGTTCACAAAGTGGCCGGAAGTGGAACCAGTGAGGAAGGTGACAACACAGTCAGCAGTCAAGTTCTTCAGGTCGATTGTTTGCCGTTTCGGGATTCCTAACAGGATCATCACCAACAACGGCACGCAATTTACGAGCCGCACCTTCATGCAATATGTCCAAGATCTTGGCGCCAAGGTCTGCTTCGCTTCTGTTGCTCACCTGAGAAGCAACGGTCAAGCAGAGAGGGCAAACCCTGAAGTGCTGCGGGGACTCAAGACCAGAACTTTCGACAGGCTGCACAAGTGCAGAAGCAACTGGATCGAGGAGCTGCCGGTGGTTCTTTGGTCGATCAGAACGACGCCAAATCGAGCCACTGGCCAGACACCTTTCGCTCTAGTCTACGGAGCAGAGGCAGTTCTCCCCACGGAACTCGTTTATGGGTCGCCTCGAGTGCTCGCTTATGATGACCTCGAGCAAGAGCAGCTGCGACAAGATGACGCGCTGCTCCTTGAGGAAGACCGTCTTCAGGCTGCTGTGCAAGCCGCTCGCTACCAGCAAGCTTTGCGTCGCTACCATAGCCGCAAAGTTAAGGCCAGAAGCTTCGAGGAAGGTGACCTTGTTCTTCGGCGTGTTCAGTCCGCCAAGAATTCCAACAAGTTGATGCCGAAGTGGGAAGGCCCTTATCGGGTGAAACGAGTCACTAGGCCCGGCGCTGTCCGCCCGGAGACCAAAGATGGCATTCCGGTGAGCAACTCCTGGAACATTGAACATCTTTGTAAGTTCTACCCATAGGGCGCGGTTGCCGGAAGCTCTTCCGGCAACCACCTTTGTACAAGTCTTGCCGCTGTCGCATGTAATCCTTTGTACAAAGCCGGGCGCAGATCCCGTGCGTAAATAAAGCTCATGTGCTTCGCACATCTTGTCGATTTCATGCTTTATTTCTTTTTTCGCATGTATCATCTGACACTTTGTGCAGCACCAGACTCCGGTAAGCACTAATGAGCAATAAGGCTCCATATCATTACTTTCTCTTTCTATCCCTTTCTCAAAGGAAAGAAGGTTCCCTCACCCACAAAGTTTGCCGGGGGGGAAAGAGGAGATAATGGTGTGGACCAAAGCCGTTCAAGAAAGTTTCGCCTTGCCGGGAAGCAAACGACAGAAAAGATAAGTTGCCAAAGTTTGAGCAATCAGTTTTTAAATTTTTAAGTTATTTTCCTTGAACGACCGCGCTTTGTATGGAAAACCTGTGCGCGAAGGAACCAACTCGCAGCTAGTTGCGCCCTTACTTTGTTTCGAGTCCGCTCAACAACTTAAGTGAGCTGCGACTAGTTGTGACAAGGTTGCTTGTCGGTAGCGGCCCCGCCAGCAGGCTGCTGAAGTTCCGCACTCGGCGCTCGCGGCGAGGGTGCCTGCACCGGCAAGTTTCCCTAGAAAGCGTAGGGCAGAAACATACAAAGCCAAGAGTCGAGTAAAGGAAGTAACATAGCAAATATTACCTAAGATAGAGTTATGTTACAAAAACTAGCTTGTCGCGCTTCTAACAAAGTGTTCCTATGACATGACTGGCAGCGACAAGCAAAGCAGAAAACAGACGGCCTAATCTACGCGGCCGCCTTCAACTCTCTTGACCTTGTTCACCCTGTTTACGATGGGTGCGACGAGGGCCTTGAGGGCGTCAAGATCAGCATCCGTCGGCAGCCTCTTGAGGACGTTGGTGAGGTTCAGGCCCGAATTGCGGAAGGCCACCTTCACCAGCACCTTCTCCAAGACCCCGGTGCAAATCGAGCGCAACTCATCGGCCAGCTGCTTTGGGATCCTTTCCCGGAGCTGCTGGAGAGCCATTGCCACACCCTTGAAGAACAGAGTGAGCTTGACGCTGGGCTGGAGATTCTCGTCGGAGGAGTACCCGAAGCCTTCCACCCCAAGTTGCAACAGCTCTTCGTCGATCACCGCGGCAATGTTCACGAGGCCTTTTGTCCAGAGCTCCACAGTATCTCTGAGAAGATTCTGGGTATCAATGGCCTTCGTCAACAACGCCTCGTTGGCCTCGACCTCTTTCTTCAAGTCTGCCTCCCGCTTCTTGGCGCCGTCCAACGTTTCCGTCAGGGTGGCCAGCTTCAGCGCCAGATCGGCGTTGGAGTCCTTGGCGGCGCTCAGCTCCTTGCCCTTCTCGGCAAGTTGGCCCTGCAGCTCGCCATGGGCATGGGCATCCTTCTCGCGCTCCAGCTTGAGCGCGGCAAGCTCTTCGCCGCCCACCTTCAGATCTGCCTCCAGCTGCTCCACCCTTACTTCCAATTCCTTCTTGGCGGTTTCAGCAGCCGCAGCCGCATCCTTTGCTTCTTGGAGCGACCCGCCAAGTGACTGCTCACGCACGGTGAGTTCTTCCTCGTAGCTGTCGAGGTTCACTTTGCGCTGAGTCAGCTCGCCTTCTTGCGCTTGCAGCTTCTCGCCGGCGAGCCGCTGCTGCTCTTCAGCTTCGGCCTTCTCGAGAAGGAAGGCCTTCCTCTCCTCTGCTAGCTGCTCCCGCTCCTCCGCCAAGGCCTGGAGAGCTTCCTGGCGAAGACCCCAGAGCTCCTCCACGCGCTTCTCTATGTCCACGCTCGCCTTCGCAACGAGCGCTTCCCTGGACTCCAACTTGGCTTGGCGGGCGCGGTAGACCGCCAGCAGCCTCCGCAGCAGTCGCTCTTCCTCAGGCTCGCTGCTGCTTCCCGGCGCGTCGACGACCAACAACCCTGCGGAGGCAAGCACTTCCCCATCAAGAGCTTCTCCTTCCACCGGCGCCCTGGAGCTCGACGCCCAGGGGAGCTTGACGTAGATGCCCTCGCCGGCCTTCAGATAGGCGTCGGGCTGGGACTCCTCGGAGTCCGGCGCTGCGGCAGCGGCGGAGGGATCAGCGGTCGGTGCAGCGCCTGGCGCTCCTGCGGCCTCGGGGCCATCAGTGCGGCCGCCAGATCCCTCGCCGGCTCACTCGTCAGCAGCCCTGGCGGCCTCTTCGCCGGCGGGCACATCGGCGCCAACTCTTTTTCCGGTGGCCGCGGCATCACCAGTGTTGCCGCGCGCATTCTCCTCGCCGCCCGCTTCGGTCTCCATCAGGTCCGCGGAGGGTGGATCTGACGACCGGAGGAGAAGGAGAAATCAAATAAACACTCAAGAAGAAAAATCAGCAGAGGAACGTAAAAGATATTTCAAGCAAGAAGTTACCTGCGCTGGGTTCCGTGACCACGGGCTCCACTACCGGAGGCTCGTTGGTGCCGCCCCTTGCCGGAGACTCCCCTCTTGCCGGAGATGGCTCCCTTGCCGGGGAACGCCTCCTTGCCGGAGAGTCCGCCCTTGGCGGCGTAGTCGAAGAAGACGACGAATCGGAGGTGATCACCACGCCATCATGATGAAGTTGTTCTGCTCGTGCGAAAACAAATCAGCGATCAGATGTCAACAAAGGAAAAAGAGCGACCACGCGTGCCCAGAACCAGAAAGTAGACCAAGTACTTACGCTAGGGGCTGCGCTGGGGGCTGCTCTGCGGGGTAGTGGCCGGATCCGGCAAGGTAACCTCGGGTGCGCCTCCTGCTGTCGGGGTAGGCTCATCCTCGATGGTGACCACCGGAGTCTTGGCCCTCTTCGCCGCCCTCTGGGCTAGAGTCCTGAAAAGGAAGAGTCCATGGTGGATCAGATCAGATGCAAGACAAAAATAGCAAGTTAAAGAACTACAAGAACGGCAAGGGAAGCTTACTCTTCTTCTTCCTCCTCGTCGGAGCTAAGCGTGGAGAGGTCGAAGTTCGGGCCACCCCCGGCGCGACGAGGTGGAGGAGTGGGGTCCCTTGGCCGCTTGGCGGGGACTGCGGCGGCGGCCTGAGACGACCCTGATCCGGTTGCTGCCGCGGCGGAGCGTGTCGCACGGCGCTGCGGCTATTGGCCCGCTTGCCGCCCTGCTGCATCCCCGGTCCTGCGGAGGCGCCTTCTCGGTTGCGCTGGGTGCTGCGCTCGCGGCAAGCTTCTCGGAGATGGCAGGCCGCTCGAACCCTTGGCGGGCTCGCTCGATTCGGCGTCAGGCGTGGCGAGCTCTTCTTCTTCTTCGGGCCACTCCCGTTCGGCAAGACTCGTCGCCAGCGCTGCGTCTGCTTCTTCCACTGTGAACCCAAATTCGCCCGCGGCTGCGGCTGCCGCCGCCTCCTCCGCCCTGGTGGCTATGCGCTCCATCTCCTGGTCGGTGGTGTCGCGGGTGAGGAGCTTTTTCTCGTCGGCGTTGACTGCCACCTCCACTAGGCCGTCAAAGAACTGCTGCACGACCTCGTCGGCAGGTTCTTGCCAAGTGGGGATGATCCCGTGCGAATCGCACAGTGGCATCATCGCGCAGATGCGGTCGCGCGACGAGTTGTTGCACAGAGGGACAACGCCGGCTGGCAACCTGAACCACTCGGGGTGCTGCGGGTCGTGCTTGAATGTTTCCTTGAGTATCCCGTCAAGCTCAAGCACAGTAAAGTTGTAATTCAGGCCCGGGCGCAACCTCATGATGTCTGCCGGGCCTCCAAATCCCAGGCCGGTCTCCCCCTCGCCTGCAGGGG
Source organism: Triticum aestivum (assembly GCF_018294505.1). Lineage (NCBI taxonomy): Eukaryota > Viridiplantae > Streptophyta > Magnoliopsida > Poales > Poaceae > Triticum > Triticum aestivum. The sequence continues at coordinate 188,728,914 of NC_057807.1, forward strand.
GGCGATGCGGCGGCGAAGGTAATCTGCGCCTACAGCTCCTATAGTCAGCCCGGCAAGTCTAAGACGCAGGATCTGGGTGGTGGCGATCTTCAGCTTGTCGTCATCCGCGGACAGAGTGCTCCAGTCATTGCCGCGCACTGCTGGGGCTTGGCACAGGGCGGTGAATGGCTGCGGGTTCTCCTCTACAACCCAGCACCAATCGGCTCTCCACTCGTCCCATTTGCTGCGGAGTTCCCCCTCCAGATAGGTCTCCTTCTTGCCGGCCCGCGAGATCCAGGCGATCCCTCCGGCAAGAGTCGCTCCCCTCTCGATGCGAGGCATGAAGAAATGGCGGAAGAGAGCTACGTTGGGGTGGATTCCGACAAAGTTTTTGCATAAGTGGGCGAAAACTGCCATGGTCAAGACAGCATTAGGGGTGAAGTCAAGGAGGTGGAGGCCATAGGTGTTCATGACGTCACAGAAGAAATCAGAGAAGGGCGGGCAGAGCCCGCAGTAGAAGAAAACGACGAAGAAGGGGTACCCGCCAACCGGAGCTTCTTGCGAGGTGGTGGCGGAAAGTAGCTTCGTGCGCGGGTGCGCACGCGTCGCCGTCGCCCAGAAGAGTTAATACCAATCCCTCAGCTCCTTCGCGGTGAGCTCCGGGGGAAAGGTAGCCCGCTCCTTCCGCAGCGCCTCGAGCCGCTGCGCCTCGGTCGACTTCACGGCCTTCGCGGCCGCGGTCTTCGCGGCCTTCCCCTTCGCGGCTTTCGGAGCCATAGCGGAGGCGGTGAGGAGGTCGACAGCGCAAGTGGTGGCGGCGGCGGCGGGGGCGGAGCACTACTCTCTTTCGGCTTTGGAAGCGGAGGGGAGCGGCGGAGATTTCTGAGAAGGCAGCGGTGAAATGGTGAAGGTGGGTAACTGCCTCTGTCCCCTCTGCTTATAAAGAGGGAGGGGACGGACGTTACGCATTGTTAGAATAAAGAATACCCCCACGTCCTCTCCCACGACACCGCAATCAACGCATGCCGTTGGGGGGGAGGCGCGGTGGATGCAGAGTAGGAAACGGCACGACCAGGCCGCGTGTGCCCGTGCCCTGTTTTGGGCCTGGCCCAACAGCGCTTGGCACCGTGTGTGGCCCAGGCCCGGGGGCTCCTGTCGGTGTACTAGAGTAGGGGTACCTTAGTATCCCGAACTTGTGCACGGGCAGTTGCAGCACCCCGCGGCAGGGCCCGCCAGGTCACCGCCAAGACCCTCTGTGGCTCTTCAGAAAACAAGACCCCGGCAAGAGGAGCTTGCCGGGAGGCCATTCAAGAACAAAGTATTCAAGATGAGAAGACAAGGCCCCGGCAAGAGGAGCTTGCCGGGAAGAAGCAAGACCCCGACAAGAGGAGCTTGCCGGGAAGGCCAACCATGGCACCTCAAGAAACACTTGCTGCGACGCACCACGCGTCCCGGCAAGGCTCGGTGAGCGGCAAGCTCCCGGGCCCGACAAGGTAGCACCCGCAGCGAGATGCTTGCCGTGGGAAGCGGTCGCTCCGCACCCAGGCTCCAGCACATCCGCCAACATGTCGCCTTGGGACACTTCCAGGCACGCGTGGCGGAAGGCTGTGCAGCCAGCGGTGCGTGGTGGCCAGCGGCGCTGACACGAAGAGGCCATCATGGCGAACGGTGGCGCTCCTAACGGTCGCTTTTTGCACTGTTTGGGCGAGTCCGACGGGCATTCAATGCCCTTGTCCCCTGCCGTCAGGGTTAGGTAGAGTACACTGTGGCTACAGTAGAACTAGCTGTACCAGCCGCATTCTTTTTCCATTTTTACCCCTCTAGCCTACGTTGCCACTTGTCGGTGACCCCTTGAGCGTATAAAAGGAGGCCCATGCGCAATGTAGAAAGGGTTCGACTCATTCGAAGCTAGCACACTCCCACGCTCGGTCCTGTAGCTCATCTCGCTCCCGAGCAAGAACACCCAATACAATCAAGCAGCAGTAGGAGTGTTATCTCTCCGGAGAGCTCCGAAGGTGGGTAAACTGCTCGTGTGCACTGCCTCGATCCGCTCTTCGTGCGGCCTCCGCCCTCTGCCGAACCGAAAGGGGCTCGGTCCCCATAGGTGTCCACGGATCAGTTTCCCTGACATAAGGTTTTTCAATCTACGGGCCATTTGGTGCACCCCATGGGTGACTCGGACATCTTCACCATGGTGGTCTCTTTTGGACGTCACAATTTTCGTTTGAACAAAGATTCGGTGGTGGCGGCTCTGGAGGCGGCCATTGGCGGCTCGGTATTGATTTCATGGTTTTCTTGATCAAGGATAAGGTATTTGGTTTTCAAGTCTCTTGTAAGGCTGTTGCCATGATCATTCTTAGTCTTAGATCTTTTGCTTGCGACCATTTCAAATGTTACTTTCTTCTTTGGAGTAACGGTGGTCCTAATTGGAGTCGTGACTTTAAGCTCTAGAAGTTAGAATGTGATGCTGAGTGGATCCTTGTTAGTCCCTCAAAAAGGTGTGCTGCTCTTGGGGTTTTGGCCATGCATTCTAAGCCATCCAAATCATCGTTCAAATCTACTCGTTCGATGGGCAAGAAATTGTCGTTTGCAGTCTTTCAAAATTACGCTGCTTGTCGGGGTTATCGTTATCCGGCCATGGAAAATTGCATTCAAACATCTGAAGATGCGGGTTATTCGATTCCTCACCATGAGCGGGTTGTCATCTGCCCAACTGTGCCGGCGAATCTCCGGTGGACGTCGGTGAGGCCATCCATTTCTTTTGGTACAATTCAAGGTCTCCTACCTTCGGCTGATCGTACGCCACCATTCTCGGGCGGGAATTCTGGTTCTTTGAATGTGGATGTGCAAAGCCATGTTGGGCCAACTTCTGCATGTGCCACGGGCCAAGTCCAGCCTACCTCTTCTGCTTGGCCAGACCAGGCTGAGCCGGAGCCTTCTGTGGGGCGTTTGGAAATCCCCTCTTCTCAGCAAGCTAAGGATGATTTTGATAATTTGATTTCTGGAATGGTTGAGGAAGTTCATACATGTCAGAAGTGTTTAAATAAGGGACATCTTTCCTCTGCCTGCACCTCTAAGCTCTGGTGCATTTCTTGCCTCCGGTCCGTTCGCGTCAAGAAAGATTGTAACAGATTTGCTCGAATTTTGGGGCTCGTTTGGCAAGCTAAACCCGCTAACGCTGCAACTTCCGAGGCGTCTGCGAGAGTATCTCTTAGACAACATTTCTACCAAACTTGGACCTCCCTTCCACTTCCGCATTTACTCCCTCGTCCAGTTCCATCAGCCCCGGCCCCTGGACTCCATCGTCCTCGTCGCCTGCAGCCCCTCCACCGCTGTTACACTCACCATCGGTGGAGGAAGAATCCTCTGTCCTGATGGCCAACTTCCACCTGGATCCTCTGTCGTACGTACCAGCAGGCCATCACATCATCGATGGCGGGGAAGATCATCTGCCAAGAACTTTTGTGACGCCACATACCCCAATTGTGTGCCGTCATGAGGAGTTCATGCTTGCTGAGGTAATGCCTATCCCCCAGCCTGATGAGATTGGTGCTGCTAGAGAGGAAGTGGTTCAGTGGCTTCAAGTACATGGAGTTCTTGTCAGGTCTGCGCAGCCTTGGATTCATTCGGTTGGGCTCTTTGAGCTTCAGGACGCTGCTGTCAGGTTTTCTTTGTTGCAGCTTCCGCCTCAGCCGCTGGGTAATGACCATTTTGTTCGTTTTATAAAGCATGATGAGGGAGAATCTTTTCGTGGCGTCCAGGGTTTTTGTAGGGTCTGCTTATGTTCCTGGGTATTCCTTTAGATCTTCGTAATGCTGAATGCATTAGAGTTGTTGTTAACACATTTGGCAAGTTTCATCATTGGGTGAGCGAGGACCCATACCTGGTTCAATCTCTAGTTTTTGCATCTTTCCCGGAGGATATGCTTCTGCCTCGTGATGTGGTTTTCAAGGACTTTATAGCTTGGGGAGGTGCACGTGTTTCCTGGACTGTGCCCTTGTATATTTTGGGTGCAAATTTTGCCGAGCAGATGCCGCAGGATGAAGATTGGATGGCCATCAATGGCAATCCACACCCTATTCCTGGTGTTCCTTTCCCTGAGCTGCCTCCGTTCAACCTGCTAGCTTTTCCTGCTTTGGGGTGGAATGCAGTCCCCCCTCCCCCTCCAGAGCCTCTGATCAATGAGGTGGCCGATGACAATTGGGCCAATTGGAATGACCCCGTGGACCCTGAGGTGCAGCCTGCCCAAGACCAGGAGTCAATGGTGGTCGATCTCTCTGCCCAGCCAAGCCCTGATTAAGACCACCAGCAACCTACCACTACTGTTGTGTTGATTGATGACGATCTGCCTGAAGCTCCAATTACTCCTTTGAATGCTGATGATGACGCAGACAACCACTGGGCCATTGTTGTCTACCAGCCTCCTGCTGTCAAGAATGTAGTTGCTTTGCCAGCGGTTGCATATGGGCCTCCTCTGCCTCCTGATATGGTGTGGAAGAGAACTTTGAAAGTCTTCTACTAGCTCATGTTGTTTTTCCAGTCCCAAAGCCAATTCTGTTGCAGCCTCTGTCGCCAGTTGTTCTGTCCAAGAGAAGCTGGGATTTTGCTTTCAATGACTTGGACCTACCGTTACTCACCTGGAAGGACCAGGAGACAGCTAGGCCAGTCGCCAAGGCTTTGTTCCCACAGTTCTCTGGTAATGTTGAAGATGCATCTGTGAAGGTGATCTCTCCTGTGGTTGTGGTTGCTAAAGCAAGGAGGCCCCGAAAAACATTGGCGCCAACTCCAATTGTGGATACTTCAGTTAGGCGATGCACCAGAAGCTCTGTCCAACATGATGGATTCAAGCCCACCTTCTAGGAGATCACTCTTCAGCCCAAGAGGAAGAAGCCCAGAGCCAAGCCTTTCACGGCCCAGATGCCCGATGAGCCTGCTTTAGAAGGAGTCCCTCCTGCTACGCCCGTCAGTCGCTTGCAAGAGATTGGGAGGGAGCTGGAAATTGATGCCACTCTCCTTTCTATGGATGCACTTATGGTGGACCCACTAGCTACTGTCTCCACTAACTCTGATGATTAGTGTGTCCGTGTCTTATTGGGTTTAGCAAGCCCATAAGTTTGCTTGTTATTTGTCCTTTTGCTGGAAGCTTTATCATGAACACTATTATGTTTTAATGTTGGGTAAGACTTTTATGTGCTCTTTTGGACATGTGGCATTGTGTGCCATGTGGATTATGACTATTATTATAGTGTGCTATAATGAGTAATCTTTGTAGAAATTGGAATGTGTTGTGTTGGAATGTAAGGGGTTTAAATTCTGAAGCTAGGCAGAGAGCTGTCAGGCAGAAGATTGAGGAGAGCCAGTGTTCTATAGCTTGTTTGCAAGAAACTAAGTGCTCTTCTTTTGACTCTAGGTCAATTAAAAGTTTATGTCCTAAAAGATTTGATTCTTTTTCTTGCTCTCCTTCCATGGGAGCTTCTGGTGGTATCCTTGTGGTCTATAATTCTTCTATTTTTATTGGAACCCTAATTGAAGTGCAACAATTTGCTGTGGTTGTTTAGTTTACTTCCAGACAAAATAATGCAAAGTGGAGTTTGGTTGTTGTTTATGGCCCTTGCCAGGGTGAAGCCAGAGACAATTTTGTTACTTGGTTGTATAACCTGTGTACCCCTGTTGATGAGTATTGGTTATTGCTTGGTGATTTCAATTTCATAAGGTCAACGAACAATAGAAACTTACCTGGTGGGGACATAAATGACTGTTTATTTTCAGTGAGATAATTGGGCACTTGGGCCTCCTTGAATTGCCCATTAAAGGTAGATCCTTCACCTGGTCTAATATGCAAGATACCCCACTTCTTGAGCAATTAGATTGGTTCTTCACCTCAGTGGACTGGATTACAAACTATCCTATGACTGAGGTGCCGCCATTGGCCAGGACTGCATCTGATCATGTCCCATGTTTGGTTTCTATTAAGACTTCCATCCCCAAGTCAAATCTTTTTAGGTTTGAGAATTATTGGATGGATGCTGTGGGGGTTTGCCCCACAGTTCCCAGTCAAAAAAAAACTCTGGCAGAACCAATCTAGGGCTCCGGCGGAGCTGTTCTGCCGGGAAACTTCCCTCCAGGTGGGGGAAATCGAAGCCATCGTCATCACCAACGATCCTCTCATCGAGAGGGGGTCAATCACCATCAACATCTTCACCAGCAGCATCTCCTCTCAAACCCTAGTTCATCTCTTGTATCCGATCTTTGTCTCAAAACCTTAGATTGGTACTTGTGGGTTGCTAGTAGTGTTGATTACTCGTTGTAGTTAATGCTAGTTGGTTTATTCAGTGGAAGATCATATGTTAAGATCCTTAATGATAATTAATACTCCTATGATGATGAACATGAATATGCTTTGTGAGTAGTTACGTTTGTTCCTGAGGACATGGGAGAAGTCTTGTTATAAGTAATCAGGTGAATTTTGTATTTGTTTGATATTTTGATGAGATGTATGTTGTGTCTCCTCTAGTGGTGTTATGTGAACGTCGACTACATGACACTTCACCATGATTGTGGGCCTAGGGGAAGGCATTGGGAAGTAATAATTAGATGATGGGTTGCTAGATTGATAGAATCTTAAACCCTAGTTTTTGTGTTGCTTCGTAAGGGACTAATTTGGATCCATATGTTTCATGCTATGGTTAGTTTTATCCTAATTCTTCTTTCATTATTGCGGATGCTAGCGAGAGGGGTTAATCATAAGTGGGAAGCTTGTCCAAGGAAGGGCAGCACCCAAGCACCAGTCCACCCACATATCAACTTATCAAAGTAACGAACGTGAATCATATGAGCATGATGAAAACTAGCTTGACAGTAATTCCCATGTGTCCTTGGGAGCGCTCTGCATTATATAAGAGTTCGTCCAGGCTTGTCCTTTTCTACAAAAAGGATTGGGCCACCTTACTGCACCTTAGTTACTTTAGTTACTTGTTACCCATTATGAATTATCTTATCACACAACTATCTGTTACCGATAATTTCAATGCTTGTAGAGAATACCTTGTTGAAAACCGCTTGTCATTTCCTTCTGCTCCTTGTTGGGTTTGACACTCTTACTTAGCAAAAGGAATATGATAGATCCTCTATACTTGTGGGTCATTAGTGGCATATAGAAACGCGGTCCTCCGGATATCAGCTCGATTTGAGGGTCTAGAATTTCACCATGTCGCTAGAGACAACAATCAAGCAGCCGATGTCCTCGCCCGTATGGGCGCCAAGCGCGATCCGATTCCCAAAAACACCTTCCTCGCCCTCCATGGTGTGACCGGACAATGTCGTCGGTGTACTATCCAACGAGCCCACTCACAATGCCTCGCCCAAAAATGAACAAGATGATCACGTCATCGATGGCTCCGCACTCGAGGAAACACCTTTCGCACACGAGGTAATGGCCGTAATCCCACCCTGGACAGAACCCCTGCTAGCCTACCTCACACAACATCAGCTTCCGGAGGATCAAACCGAAGCATGACGCATAGTTCGGTGCTCTAAAGCATACAAGGTCCATGAGGGTGAACTCTATAAGAAGAGCACCACAGGAGTTTTACAAAGGTGCATCTCCGAAGAATAGGGGTAGCAGCTCTAGGCAGAGATACACGCGGGCATGGGTGGACACCACACGGCAGCTCGGGCTTTGGTCAGCAAGGCTTTCTGATCAGGTTTTTTTGGCCTACCTCCCATGAAGATGCACGGACATTAGTCCAACATTGCGTCAGATGCTAGCTACCTCCCATGAAGCCACATGCCCCCCACTGCTCTTCAGACAGTACTGATCACATGGACTTTTGCAGTCTAGGGTCTCGACATGGTCGGGCCACTCAAAGGGGGGACAAACAAAAAGAAGTACCTATTGGTCATGGTCGACAAATTCACCAAGTGGATCGAGGCAAGACCCGTCACTTCGGCAGAATCCGGACGTCAACTTCTTATCCGATGTCGTACACCATTATGGTGTCCCCCATAGTATAGTTACCGATAATGGTACCAACTTCAACACCCAGGAAGTTAAAGATTGGTGTGATACAATGGGCATTAAGCTCGATTTTGCCTCAGTGTACCACCCACAGACCAATGGACAAGTCGAACGAGCCAGTGGACTCATTATGAGCGGCAGTAAGCCTCGCCTAGTTTGATCCCTTGAACAATCAGACTGCCATTGGGTCGAGGAACTCAATTCCGTACTATGGGGGTTGCGCACAACTCCTAATCGGTTAACCGGATACACACCATTCTTTATGGTATACGGCGCGGAAGTAGTTCTCCCATGCGACCTTATCCATAATGCGCCTAGAGTGGGCATGTATGAAGAAAAGGAAGCCAAGCTCGATCGGCAGGATGATCTAGACGCTCTAGAACAAGAACGGGACATAGCTCGAGCTCAGTCTGTGTTGTATCAACAACAAGCGCGACGTTACCACAACCTGAAGTCTGGGCGAAGACATATAACGTGGGAACCACGTCCTCCGGCTCCCTGAGAAACAGAAGAATAAACTATCACCCAAATGGGAGGGACCATACATCATTGACAAAGTACTCATTGGAGGAGCATATCGTCTTCACCACCCGTTTGACAACTGCCTCGAGCTGAACCTGTAAAACGTAGCCCAGCTGCAGCGTTTTTACGCCTGAGCTTGACATACATCTCCACCTTTTACTTCTTTTATTTTTCCCCTTTTTCTCTATTTTCGACATGTTGCTAGTTCGGCTAAACCAAACCATACCAAGCTCGCTTTATATACATCACTAAATGTAACACCCAGTTGTGCATGGGGGCTCCCTTAGAAGAGCCGAATAAATGTATAAATTGCATTCGTACGGATTGAGTCCTTCTCACACACATGTTAAGCCAACATATGCACTTGTTCGACTTAAGATCTTTGCCAAGCTGGGTTGCCTGGCTCCTGTGCTTACCCCTACGTTCCCCATTGTTTGGCTAGGGTGTAAATGGAGCACCTCTGCAATTGTTACGACCGGGTCATCCGGGACCGTACCTCAGACGAGTAAAGCCGAAAGCTAGCATTCTTATAGAATACAACAAGTCGGCCTAAGGGAAGTGAATATAGCCTCGAGCTTACTGCCAGGGTACTTTTTCAAAGCCATTGGTGTCCATTGATCCTACTTATCCGGACTATAATTTTACCCGATGAAAGGAACCCTTGGAGGAACTATTTTCATCGGAAGATGTTTCTTACGTTAAACAGTAATATAACATAGCTCTCTGCATATGTTTCGTCTGTTCAAACCAGAGGGCCGGATTGCCTGGTTCCCGAATTGTTGCCTTGTTTCCCATGGCACACAGTACAGAACACTCCCCAATCTCTAATTGGGGAGGTAGAAGCCGATGGCCGGTTAAGACAACATTCTTTCAAAAAATAACATTAAGAACGCAGATTGAGCACGGTCAACGTAAAGTACATAGATACATAGAATTGACAAGACTACTCATTCTCGACATTGCCTATCAATTTTTCCAAAGCACAATCCTTTTGAGAATAGCGAGCGGCTGGCATCACCTCATCGTACACCAAGCTCAGTGGTATCTCTCGGCCGTCAGGACCCACGGGACCAACCCAGGCCGTATGCACCGGGTCTAGCTTGCTGAAACGGGTCTTTACCATAGCCCATGCCTCGCGCGCTCCTTCTCGACAGGCTGCGATCTTCCATAATTCGAACCTTTGCCGAGCCCCTTTAAAGCGATTGGCTAGTTCAGCCATACCCTCCGGCGGCACATCTAACGGCCATAATGCCTTCGCCATGCTCTTCATAGCTTTCCGGGCCTTTTCATAAGTCTTCGACGGCTCCTTTAAAAGGTTCCCGTCATAAGTGATTGCTTCTACCTCAGGCCGCCCAGTCAGGAGACCTAACAAGCAGGTGTTGCACATCGTCATCAACACATCAATGATACTTGCCAATAGCACGGAACGATCAGCGTTTACTGAATATGCCACCTTTTAGCTTATGGTTTTCCTCCAAAGTCTGGGTCAGCTGAGTTTTCAAACTCTTAATTTCCTCGGCATGCCATTGATTTTCAGCCTTGAGCTCATTTTTCTCCTCCTGACTTCGTGTCAGCACTCGTTTACCAACCTCCAGCTCCCTTCGCAGCTCATTTATAGCTCCTGTAGCTATACGGAGAATACGGTGTTAATACTTAACATACAACGCATATCTGCGAAATAGTCTTTCCTCCTTACCAGATAATTTGTCGCTGGCTTTTCGAGTCGCATCCAGTTCGGCCTTGGCTTCGACCAACTATGTCTGACTCACTCCAAGGTCCCCGGACTGCTTTTAATCTTCTCCCTTGCGGCCTACAAAAATAACATCAGTAGACACCCTTAACTCGGCCGTCCCGCCCAAATTAAGGCTTGGGGGCTGGTTGGTTTGGGAACATGATCTGCTTTCTGTTGGGGAACATAGTAATTTCAAAAAAATTCCTACGCACACGCAAGATCATAGTGATGGCATAGAAACGAGAGGGGAGAGTGTTTGTCCACATACCCTCGTAGACTATAAGCGGAAGCGTTATGACAACGCGGTTGATGTAGTGATACGTCTTCACGATCCGACCGATCCAAGTACTGAACGTACGGCACCTCCGAGTTCAGCACACGTTCAGCTCGATGACGATCCCCGGGCTCCGATCTAGCAAAGCTTCGGGGATGAGTTCCGTCAGCACGACGGCGTGGTGACGATGATGATGTTCTACCGGCGCAGGGCTTCGCCCAAACTCCACGACGATATGACCGAGGTGGAATATGGTGGAAGGGGGCACCGCACACGGCTAAGGAACGATCCGTAGATCAACTTGTGTGTCATGGGGTGCCCCCCTGCCCCCGTATATAAAGGAGCAAGGGGAGGAGGGCCGGCCAAGGAGGAGGAGGCGCGCCCAAGGGGGGCAATCCTACTCCAAGTAGGATTCCCCCCCTCTTTCCAAGTCCTACTAGGAGAAGGGAAGGAAGGGGAGGAGAAGGAGAAGGAAGGAGAGGGAGGAGAAGAAGGAAAGGGGGGCCGGCCCCCTAGTCCAATTCGGTTTGGGCTAGGGGGGCCGCGCGCCCTACCTCCTCTCTTCCACCACTTGGCCCATGAGGTCCATTGCTTCTTCCTCATATTCCCGTAACTCCCCGGTACCCCCGAAAATACCCGAATCACTCGGAACCTTTCCGAAGTCCGAATATAGTCGTCCAATATATCGATCTTTACGTCTCGACCATTTCGAGACTCCTCATCACGTCCCCGATCTCATCCGGGACTCCGAACTCCTTCGGTACATCAAAACTCATAAACTCATAATAAAACTGTCATCGAAACCTTAAGCGTGCGGACCCTACGGGTTCCAGAACTATGTAGACATGACCTAGAACTATTCTCGGTCAATAACCAATAGCGGAACCTGGATGCCCATATTGGCTCCTACATATTCTACGAAGATCTTTATCGGTCAAACCGCATAACAACATACGTTGTTCCCTTTGTCATCGGTATGTTACTTGACCGAGATTCGATCGTCGGTATCCAATACCTAGTTCAATCTCGTTACCGGCAAGTCTCTCTTACTCGTTATGTAATGCATCATCCCGCAACTAACTTATTATTCACATTGCTTGCAAGGCTTATAGTGATGTGCATTACCGAGAGGGCCCAGAGATACCTCTCCGACAATCGGAGTGACAAAACCTAATCTCGAAATATGCCAACCCAACATGTACCATTGGAGACACCTGTAGTACTCCTTTATAATCACCTAGTTATGTTGTGACGTTTGGTAGTACCCAAAGTGTTCCTCCGGTAAACGGGAGTTGCATAATCTCATACTTACAGGAACATGTATAAGTTATGAAGAAAGCAATAGCAACATACTAAACGATCAAGTGCTAGGCTAACGGAATGGGTCATGTCAATCACATCATTCTCCTAATGATGTGATCCCGTTAATCAAATGACAACACATGTCTATGGTTAGGAAACTTAACCATCTTTGATTCACGAGCTAGTCAAGTAGAGGCATACTAGTGACACTATGTTTGTCTATGTATTCACACATGTATTATGTTTCCGGTTAATACAATTCTAGCATGAATAATAAACATTTATCATGAAATAAGAAAATAAATAATAACTTTAATATTGCCTCTAGGGCATATTTCCTTCAGTCTCCCACTTGCACTAGAGTCAATAATCTAGTTCACATCGCCATGTGATTTGACACCAATATTCATATCTGTGTATGATTAACATCCATAGTTCACATCGTCATATGACCAACACCCAAAGGGTTTACTAGAGTCAATAATCTAGTTCACATCGCTATGTGATTAACACCCAAAGAGTACTAAGGTGTGATCATGTTTTGCTCGTGAGAGAAGCTTAGTCAACGGGTCTGTCACATTCAGAGCCTGTATTTTGCAAATATTCTATGTCCACAATGCTCTGCACGGAGCTACTCTTGCTAATTGCTCCCACTTTCAATATGTATCCAGATTGAGACTTAGAGTCATCTGGATCAGTGTAAAAGTTTGCACCGATGTAACTTTTACAATGAACTCTTTTATCACCTCCATAATCGAGAAACATCTCCTTAGTCCTTACTAAGGATATTCTTGACCGATGTCCAGTGATCTACTATTAGATCAAAATTGTATTCCTTTGCCAAACTCAGAGCAAGGTATACAATATGTCTGGTTCACAACATAGCATACTTTATAGAACCTATGACTGAGGCATAGGGAATGACTTTTCATTCTATTTTCTGCCATGGTCGGGTCTTGAGTCTTACTCAATTTCACACCTTGCAACACAGGCAAGAACTCCTTCTTTGACTGTTCCATTTTGAACTATTTCAAAAATTTATCAAGGTATGTATTCATTGAAAAATCTTATCAAGCGTCTTGATCTATCTATATAGATCTTGATGCTCAATGTGTAAGAAGCTTCTCCGAGGTCTTTCTTTGAAAAACTCTTATTCAAGTATCCTTTCATGCTTTGCAGAATAATTCTACATTATTTCCGATCAACACTATGTCATTCACATATACTTATCAGAAATGATGTAGTGCTCCCACTCACTTTCTTGTAAATACAGGCTTCACCGCAAGTCTGTATAAAACTATATGCTTTGATCAACTTATCAAAGCGTATATTCCAACTCTGAGATGCTTGCACCAGTCCATAGATGGATCGCTGGAGCTTGCACATTTTGTTAACACCTTTAGGATCGACAAAACCTTCTGGTTGCATCATATACAACTCTTCTTTAATAAATCCATTAAGGAATGCAGTCTTGTTTATCCATTTGCCAGATTTCATAAAATGCGGCAATTGCTAACATGATTCGGACAGACTTAAGCATAGATACGAGTGAGAAACTCTCATCGTAGTCAACACTTTGAACTTGTCGAAAACCTTTTGCGACAATTCTAGCTTTGTAGATAGTAACAATACTATCAGCGTCCGTCTTCCTCTTAAAATCCATTTAATTAACATGGTTTGCTGATCATCGAGCAAGTCAATCAAAGTCCATACTTTGTTCTCATACATGGATCATATCTTAGATTTTATGGCCTCAAGCCATTTCGTGGAATCTGGGCTCATCATCGCTTCCTCATAGTTCGTAGGTTCATCATGGTCTAGTAACATGACTTCCAGAATAGGATTACCGTACCACTCTGGTGCGGATCTTACTCTGGTTGATCTACGAAGTTCAGTAACAACTTGATCTAAAGTTTCATGATCATCATCATTAACTTCCTCACTAATTGGTGTAGGTGTCATAGGAACCGATTTTTGTGATGAACTACTTTCCAATAAGGGAGCTGGTACTGTTACCTCATCAAGTTCTACTTTCCTCCCACTCAATTCTTTCGAGAGAAACTCCTTCTCTAGAAAGGATCCATCTTTAGCAACGAATATCTTGCATTCGGATCTGTGATAGAAGGTGTACCCAACAGTTTCCTTTGGGTATTCTATGAAGATGCACTTCTCCAATTTAGGTTTGAGCTTATCAGGATGAAACTTTTTCACACAAGCATTGCAGCCCCAAACTTTAAGAAACGACAACTTGGGTTTCTTGCTAAACCACAGTTCATATGCTGTCGTCTCAACGGATTTAGATGGTGCCCTTTTAACGTGAATGCAACTGTCTCTAATGCATAACCCCAAAACAATAGTGGTAAATCAGTAAGAGACATCATAGATCGCACCATATCCAATAAAGTGCGGTTACGACGTTCGGACACACCATAATGTTGTGGTGTTCCAGGTGGCGTGAGCTGTGAAACTATTCCACATTGTTTTAATTGAAGACCAAACTCGTAACTCAAATATTCGTCTCCGCGATCAGATCGCAGAAACTTTATTTTCTTGTTATGATGATTTTTCCACTTCACTCTGAAATTCTTTGAACCTTTCAATTATTTTAGACTTATGTTTCATCAAGTAGATATACCCATATCTTCTCAAATCATCTTGTGAAGGTCAGAAAATAACGATACTTGCCACGAGCATCAATACTCATTGGATCGCATACATCGGTATGTATTATTTCCAATAAGTCAGTAGCTTGTTCCATTGTTCTAGAGAACGGAGTTTTAGTCATCTTGCCCAAAAAGGCACGGTTCGCAAGCATCAAATGATTTATAACCAAGTGATTCCTAAAATCCATCTTTATGGACTTTCTTCATGCGTTTTACACCGATATGACCCAAACGGCAGTGCCATAAATAAGTTGCACTATCATTATTAACTTTGCATCTTTTGGCATCAATATTATGAATATGTGTATCACCACGATCGAGATCCAACAAACTATTTTTATTGGGTGTATAACCATCGAAGGTCTTATTCATGTAAACAGAATAACGATTATTCTTCAACTTCAAATGAATAACCGTATCGCAATAAACATGATCTTATCATATTTATGCTCAACGCAAACACCAAATAACATTTATTTAGGTTTAACACTAATCTCGAATATAGGGAGTGTGTGATGATGATCATATCAATCTTGGAACTACTTCCAACACTCATTGTCACTTCCCCTTCAACTAGTCTCTGTTTATTCTGTAACTCCTGTTTCGAGTTACTAATCTTAGCAACCGAACAAGTATCAAATACTCAAGGGCTACTATAAACACTAGTAAGGCACACATCAATAACCTGTATATCAAATATACCCTTGTTCACTTTGCCATCCTTCTTATCCACCAAATATTCAGGGCATTTCCGCTTCCAGTGACCATTTCCTTTGCAGTGTAATCACTCAGTTTCAGGGTTTGGTCCAGCTTTGGTCTTCTTCACGGGAGTGACAACTTGTTTGCCATTCTACTTGAAGTTTCCCTTTCTTTCCCTTTGCTCTTTTCTTGAAACTAGTGGTCTTGTCAATCATCAACACTTGATGCTCTTTCTTGATTTCTACCTTCGTCAATTTCAATATCACGAAGAGCTCGGGAATCGTTTTCGTCATCCCTTGCATACTATAGTTCATCACGAAGTTCTAGTAACTTAGTGATGGTGACTAGAGAATTCTGCCAATCACTATCTTATCTGGAAGATTAACTCCCACTTGATTCAAGCGATTGAAGTACCCAGAGAATCTGAGCACATGCTCACTAGTTGAGCGATTCTCCTCCATCTTTTAGCTATAGAACTTGTTAGAGACTTCATATCTCTCAACTCGGGTATTAACTTCAACTCTTGGAACATCTCATATGGTCCATGACGTTCAAAACGTCTTTGAAGTCCTGATTCTAAGCCGTTAAGCATGGTGCACTAAACTATCAAGTAGTCATCATATTGAGCTAGCCAAACATTCATAACGTCTGCATCTGCTCCTGCAATAGGTTTGTCACCTAGCGGTGCATCAAAGACATAATTCTTCTGTGCAGCAATGAGGATAAACCTCAGACCACGGATCCAATCTGAATCATTGCTACTAACATCTTTCAACACAGTTTTCTCTAGGAACATATCAAAATAAACATATGAAAGCAATAACGCGAGCTATTAATCTATAACATAATTTGCAAAATACTACCAGGACTAAGTTAATGATAAATTAAAGTTCAATTAATCATATTACTTAAGAACTCCCACTTAGACAGACATCCCTCTAGTCATCTAAGTGATCACGTGATCCAAATCAACTAAACCATGTCCGATCATCACGTGAGATGGAGTAGTTTTCAATGGTGAACATCAATATGTTGATCATATCTACTATATGATTCATGCTCGACCTTTCGGTCTCCGTGTTCCGAGGCGATATCTGTATATGCTAGGCTCGTCAAGTTTAACCTGAGTATTCCGTGTGTTGTGTGTGTTGTCCCGGAGGAACACCTCGCCTCCACCGCCGCCGACATGGTGCAGGCTCTGGCCCAGAAGAAGTGCCCCGACGACTACCCCCTAGGACTTAACAGGTATGATCTAACCAGCTAAGTCTTACCAATACCACTTGCAATGGCTATGTTTTGTATGGTTGATGTATTAAGCATGTCCGTGCCTTGTTTATTTCAGTGTTGTACACTGTGTGATGTTCAAGTATTAACTGTTCAGTTCAATTTCACCAATACCAGCAACAAACTTTGCTACCATGCTACTCTCCGCAATAAAGATATACTAGAGATGCTGCCCATTTGCTATTTTTGGTGGATGCTAACCCTGTTGTACTTAACATGCCTATCCATGTACTTACCCAGGGCCATAATGGGTGATGATGTTGTATGCCGTCGAGGTTAGCTGCATCCCATGTCTTACAGTATTTTACATCATTTGTGCAACTGTAGTTTGGCTTCTAACATTTACTTTCTTCTTGTAGGTACACATGTCGGGGGCACTGATCCATGCTTCGACCCGGAGGAAGAGCTTGCCTCCGCCGCCGATGACTTTGGGTGGGCTCTGGCCAAGATGAAGTGCCCTAGCAACTACCTCTCAGGACTTACCAAGTATGAACTCACGAGTTCAATCTTACCAATACTAGTTGCAATTAATGGCTATGTTTTGTATGGTCGATGTCTTAAGCATCTTGTAGTAAACATGCCTAACACGCTTTAGCTAGTTCCCCTACCTTTTTATAGACAACTGGGCCATTATCTGCTCTGGCAACACCTGCCTTGTGATGTTTAACTCTGCCAATTGCATTTTTATCAGTACTGGTTTCAATGGCCATTAAGCCTATTGCAATTAACAGTTGTATCCATTTTTAAACAGTTGTATTTCCATGGCTACAAACTTACAAAACATGAATTAGGATGCTGTTAAGCCTGTTGCAATTAATAGTTGTATCCATTTTTTAATCCGTCCCTTTGCTACCGTGCTACTCTTTCGCAATGAAGATATCACTACAGATGCTGCCGTTTTATTACCATTTGCTATTTTTGGTGGATGTTAACCCTGTTGTAGTTAACATTGGCTTTGCATGTACTTACACAGGGCTACAATGGGGGATGCTGTTGTTTGTTGTTGAGGTTAGCTACATCCCATGTCTTATACACCACCTATTCCTAAATTTAAGTATTTTTAGAGATTCCAATATAGACTACATAAGGAGCAAAATGAGTGAATCTAGATTCTAATCTAAACTATATCTATAATTCTATATATATATTCATATGTAATTCATATTGAAATCTCTAAAAATACTTGTACTTAGGAATGTAGGTAGTTGTATTTTACATCCTTTGTGTAATCTCATTTAGCTTCTAACATTTACTGGTTGCTTGTAGGTAGAGCTGTACTGATCCACGCTTCTATCCCTTTTGTGTATGGGGCAATGAGATATTCATGAACAAGCGTCAAGTGAGGAAACTAAGAAAGATTGTTAGGCGAAAGAAACGGGTGATGGGAATTAAGCTCTTTATTTACAGTTTGTCCAAGACATCAGTGAACTTTAGGATGGTAAGTAATATGTTGCCTTTTTCCCCTGCCCACAACAAGTGACTCTATTAGACCTCATGATCTGATATTTTTCTCTTTTCAGTGGTTTTCGAAGCTATTTACTGATGATTACCTTGCAAACTACATGATCGGAGTGGAGGCAACTAAGGTTAAAGTATATAATTCATGCTACCATGATAATACTCTAGAAGTCTTCCTGAAGGCGGTGAAGGATAAGCGGGCGATCATCACAAGGGGTTGGACAAAACTTGTTCATGCCTATGGCATGCAGGAAGGCACATTATGGGCATTCCGCTTCTTCAACAACATCGGCAGTCAAAATGATTTACACTTGTCTCTTCACCTTTACCGCCTGTAAATATTGTGGTTCATCATAATTAAGTGTTGTCTAATCTTGTAATTACTGAACATATTGTACTGACAATTTTATTTATGGATTCATTGTTGAACCATTGTGCTGAGAATTTGAATTCCACGTTTCCTATTTCAAAAATTCCAATTCGAATAATAAACTACAGCCAAAAAAGTTTCACAAGAGCGAATAAAATAATGTCCACACGGTTAGAAAGAAAATAGCGTGTGCGATGAAAAAAGAAAATAGACGGTCCTTTGACGTGAAACATTTGCGATGCCCTTCGGACACACACACGGTTTCGTCTCATATGCGTGTCCGATTCATGGTAATACGGCAAACGTTGCAAACCAGTGTGCGTGTGTGATAGGAATACCAATCGCACACAGTTACGAAAATGTACACATTGGCGTTAGTAGAGGCACCGCACACATTTTACATTCTTGAACCGTGTGCGATAACGTACCTATCACAAACATATCGGCAGATTAAATGTTGATGTTCACCTTTTTCACACGACTATGGCGGCCTAATCGTTTGGGATGTACATAAGAACGAAAACATACTCCTTGGATTGACTGTGTGTGATATACATACGAATGGAAATGTTTTTCTGGGATTCACCGTGTGGGATGTACATGCAAATGGAAACAATTGGGTTTCCATGCCTCGCCCGATCGCACACGAGCCAGCTTGTGTGCCAGGAGGGCCTATCCCCGACGGTTTCTGGGTCATGTGGGAAGGACCCCCCTATCACCCACACTCACTTGGCGACGGTTCCAAATGTCGTCATGGAAAGGGGTTTGAAACCGTTTGTATAGCACTGACGCATACCAGTGAATGCCTATCTCCATCATTATTTGTGTATGATCATTCACTTATGTCTTTGGTGATGCATGCATGTTATTTCACTCATATCATTTCGTGTGCTCCACCAAAATGTATGTGACATGGAAGAGTAACCCATGATCCTAATCGATTGTGCATTTCATTCAAACGCAATTTTTTGATAATGCACAAATTTAGGGGGAGCTCTTGCTTATCACATACTTCTCAAAGCGATGATGTATTTCATTCATTTAATCATTTGTCGAAGCTTTGATCTATATGTTGTCATCAATTACCAAAAAAGGTGAGATTGAAAGTGCAACTAATCCCCGGGTGATTTTGGTACTTCATAACAACATATATCTCATTGAACTAATGCCCATTCAAGAAAAACATTTCAGGATGTTCACTGATTGGCATAGCATGGAGTAGAGATGTGGACCCCTCAAAATAATAAGTACAAAGATTGGCAAAAGCTGAAGACTCAACATTTTTGTTTTAGTGATCCAAGATCACATTGAGTCCATAGGAAAAACCAATACTATTAAAAGGGGATGAGGTGTTACTTAATGGTCTACTTGCTCAAGTGCTTAGTGATATTGCTCCAAAACCCATAGACACTTTCTCCATCCAAATATGTCCAAAACCTAATTCCCAACTCGGCCCCACCGATATTTCCTATCCGGCGCCACCAAGTTCATTTTGACATAGCCACAGCCAAAACCCTAACAGTTCAGTCACATCGATACGGATCTCGGTCTCACCGAGATGGCCTAGCCAGCGCTCTGTGACTTGTTGCATTCACTTCGGTGTCACCGAGATGTTCAATCAGTCCCACCGAGTTGGCTTAACTGATTCTTTGTTTCTCATTGCATTTGCTTCGATCTCACCGAGATGATGCAATCGGTGCCACCGAGATGAAGTTTTCCCTAAGCCCTAGCACATCGGTCCCGCCAAGTTGTTCCCGTCGGTCCCATAGAGATTCCTAACATTCATATTTTTGTACTGATTGGTGCTACCAAGTTTACTGATCGGTGCCACCGAGATGGACCAAAAGTGTGTAACGGTTAGATTTTGTGTGGAGGCTATATATACCCCTCTACCCCCTTCTTCTCATAAGAGAGAGCCATCAGAACATGCCTACACTTCCACCATTAGTTGTCTGAGAGAGAACCACCTACTCATGTGTTGAGATCAAGAGATTCCATTCCTACCATTTGAACCTTGATTTCTAGCCTTCCCCAAGTTGCTTTCCACTCAAATCCTTCTTCCACCATAGCCAAATCTGTGAGAGAGAGTTGAGTGTTGGGGAGACTATCATTTGATGCACAAGAGTAAGGGGTTCATCCTCAACACACCGTCTATTACCTTTTGGATAGTGGTGTCTCCTAGATTGGTTAGGTGTCGCTTGGGAGCCTTCGTCGTGATGTGGAGTTGAACCAAAAAGTTTGTAAGGGCAAGGAGATCGCCTACTTCCTGAAGATCTACCCGAGTGAGGCAAGTCCTTCATGGGCGATGGCCATGGTGGGATAGACAAGGTTGCTTCTTCGTCGTGGACCCTTCATGGGTGGAGCTCTCCGTGAACTCGCGCAACTGTTACCCTTCATGGGTTGAAATCTCCATCAACGTGGACATACGATAGCACCACCTATCGGAACCATGCCAAAAATCTTCGTGTCACCATTGCGTTTGCCTTCTCCAAACCCTTTCCTTTACCTTAATATGCAATGTTTTACTTTCCGCTGCTATACTCTTAGAATTGTATGTGTGGGTTGATTGTTTGACTTGTCACAAATGCTAAAATCTGTCCACAACTAAATTTGGGAAAATGAAAGATTTTTATTTGGTCAAGTAGTCGAATCACCCCCTCTAGACATACTTTCTATCCTACAATAGAGATCAACATCGACACAACTCAACAAAATAGAACGTGTCCATGACTACCATCCTTGCCAACGGAAGCTCTTGGCTCTGCCTGAACTCGTGTAGATGTTCGTCCAAGCGGTTGACACGCTCGTAGTACATCTGAAGCATGATCTCGAGCTCCAAGTTGGCTATTTCATCGAAGATCACCAGCTCGAGGATGTGACGACCATGTTCCTCTACTACGCCTAGGTGGACACCTAGGCCAAGGAGGCGCTCGATCCTAGCGACCAACACGTTGGCATAAAGTGGGCCGTGGACAAGGCTATAGGAACGAGAGTATGTCTAGAGGGGGTGATTAGACTACTTGACCAAATAAAAATATATCCTTTTCCCAATTTTAGTTGTGGGCAGATTTTAGCAATTAGCAGAAGTCAAGCAATCAACCTACACATGCAATTCTAATAGTATAGCAGCGGAAAGTAAAACATTGCATAAGAAGGTAAAGGGAAGGGTTTGGAGAAGGCAAACGCAATGGATACATGAAGATTTTTGGCGTGGTTCTGATAGGTGGTGCTATCGTACGTCCACGTTGATGGAGACTTCAACCCACGAAGGGAGTTTGCGCGAGTCCACGGAGGGCTCCACCCACAAAGGGTCCGAAGAAGCAACCTTGTCTATCCCACCATGGCCACCGTCCACGAAGGACTTGCCTCACTCGGGTAGATCTTCATGAAGTAGGCGATCTCCTTGCCCTTACAAACTTCTTGGTTCAACTCCACATCACGACGGAGGCTCCCAAGCGACAGCTAACCAATCTAGGAGACACCACTCTCCAAGAGGTAATACATATGGTGTGTTGATGATGAACTCCTTGCTCTTGTGCTTCAAATGATGGTCTCCCCAACACTCAACTCTCTCTCTCTCTCTCTCAGATTTGGCTATGGTGGAAGAGGGATTTGAGTGGAAAGCAACTTGGGGAAGGCTAGAAATCAAGATTCAAATGGTAAGAATGGAATCTCTTGATCTCAACACATGATTAGGTGGTTCTCTCTTAGGAAATGTATGGTGGAAGTGTAGGCACGTTATGATGGCTCTCTCACAAATGGAAAAGGGGTGGAGGGGTATATATAGCCTCCACATAAAATCCAACCATTACACACATTTGGGTCATCTCAGTGCACCGATTAGTTAAACTCGGTGGAACCGATCAGTTCAAAAATATGAATGTTAGGAATCTTAGTTTGACCGATGTGCTAGGGCCTAGGGCAAACATCATCTCGGTGGTGCCGATTGCATCAACTCGGTGGGACCAAAGTGAAGCAATAAGCAACAGAGAATCTGTCAAGCCAACTCGGTGAGACCGATTGCACAAACTCGGTGGGACCGAAGCGAATGTAGTAGATCACAGAGCACTGGCAAGGCCATCTCGGCGGGATCGAGATCTGTATTGGTGTGACCGAACTGTTAGGGTTTCTAGCAGTGGCTATGTCGTATGAACTCAGTGGCTCTGGATAGAAAGAATCGGTGATTACGAGTTTAGAATTTGAGTTTGAACATATTTGGATGGAGAAAGTGGTTGAGGGTTTTGGAGCAATATCACTAAGCACTTGAGCAAGTAGACAAATAAGCAACACATCATCCCCTTTTAAAAGTATTGGCTTTCCTATGGACTCAATGTGATCTTGGTTCACTAAAATAGAAATGAAGAGTCTTAAGGTTTTGGCAACCTTTGCCTTAGCATTTTGATGGGTCCACATCTCTAGTCCATGCCATGCCAATCATTGAACATCCTAAAATATTTATCTTGAAAGGATAGTAGTTCAATGAGCTATATGTTGATATGAATTACCAAAACCACCCGGGGATTAGTTGCACTTTCAATCTCCCCCTTTTTGGTAATTGATGACAACATATAGATCAAAGCTTCGACAAATGATCAATTGAATGAAATACATCGTCGCTTTGAGAAGTATGTGATAAGCAAGAGCTCCCCCTAAATTTGTGCATTATTAAAAATTTGCATTTGAATGCAAATGCACAATCGATTATGATCGTGGGCTACTCTTCCATGTCACATACATCTTGGTGGAGCGCACAAAAAGATAGGAGTGAAATGACATGCACGCATCACCAAATACATAAGTGAATGATCATACACAAGTAATCGTAGAGATAAGCATTAAGCACACATTAAAAATAGTATGATCAACCACATAACCAAACATAGTATCTCACGAGCATAAAACCAACCAAATAGCACAAAAAACGAACATAATAGAAACAGTCAAGAAAAACCAACAGGCAAACGAGCAAGACACACACTCTCTCTCTCTCATCCTATGATCTGTACATTTTCTCCCACTTTGGCAAAAAAGTTACCAAAAAGCTCGAAAAAGTATAGTGCTATACGGCAATCAAGGCATGATCCTCTGGATCTCCTGAAGGTGTCTTCTGGCTCGTGGCTCTGGTGTGTGTAGATGGTGTTGAGAGAACTCCTTCTGCAAATGCTTCGGCTGAGGTCTACGAGCTGGTGGTGTAGATACTGGAGGTGGCACTGTAGCAGTAGTGACAAGTGCAGAGTAAGTAGGTCTCGTGTCTACAACTGGCACAACTAAAAGCCTGGGTTCCCTTGGCATAATCTGAAACCTCTCAGTAGTGGTGTGCTCATTTCCATCCTTAGCATCATCTCTAAGCTTCTCCACAATAGACTGGATCTCTGTGACCTTGACATCTAAGTTGTACATCTTGTCCTCCACAATCCTCTCTAAGCTCTCCTGGTTATTGGCTAAGTTGGCCAGACTTTGCTCAAGCCTCAATGTTGCTTCCAGCAGATATGTCATTTGGTCTTGCTTAGACTTGAGTTTTGCTATTGGGGCATTGGGTGCAGTGGCTTCCTTTGTTGCCCTTGCTGCTACTGCTGCTACTGCCTGAGCCTTCTCTTGAGCCTCAACTGATGTAGGGTGTGAAGGATCCATCACCACTATATTGTCCTCAAACTCTAGTTGAAGAGGAAGGTGCTCACGTTCTAGCAGATATGTGCATGTACCAACTTTGGAGTCGATAAGCATCTGGATGTGTGGGGTATATCCACATGACCTCTTCTAGTCAGCAACTGTCCTCTTGATTGTCTCTACTATCAGGATCATGACTTTGAATTTCTGAGGTGGGGAATCAAACAAGTGAAGCAGATTGATGGAGTGTCCACGGATCATCCTCTCATCTCCAGATTTGGGTAACAGAGTGTGCCTCAAAATGTAGTTTGTGGTGGCCAATCCTGCTAGCAAGTGCTTGATTTACTCAAGCTTATGAGTTTCCAAATCATCATCAAGAATGGTCTTATACATGTTAGCCATTGAGTTGTGATCCATCCTGGGCTTCCCATAGACATCAACATCATCATCATCTTCTTCGGGGGTGTAACACCCCCAGTGTCCTGCTACAGTAACCCACTGTGATTAAGCTAATCAGTTTTTTTCAAATAGTGCTTAATCACCTTTGATTCAAATCTCATTTGAAATTCCACTTTGGAATCAAATTCAATTTGCAAGTGATTATTGAAGTTGCACAAAAGTTGCTGCAAAATAGTCCATCATTTAGTGAAAATTCCATAACAAATGATTGTTAAGGAAAACAACATCACCTCCGAGCTAAGATGGACTATAGCAAATTAAAACAGTGCCAACTCAACAAATTGATTGATTTTCCATCTTTTTGCAAATTTCATCTAATTCAAACTTCTTCCAAACTTTTTGTGGCTGTGTCAAACATTGCATTGTAATTATGTGGCCAAGTGTCACATTTTACAGAATCCTTTTGGCAGCTCCAAAAATTTGCAAAGCATTCCGTAAAAAGAGAAAAGAAATAGAAATGCAAAAAAAAGAAGAAGGAAAAGGGAACCCCCCCTGCCCCTGGGCCTAAGGCCACAGAGACAGGCCCAGCCGGCCAGGCCCAGCTCCCCGCCCCGGTCATCTCCCCCACTGTTCCCCCGGTACGCGTCGCTACAGGAGGCTGGTCGCCGCCGAACCACCTCGCCGGCGACAACCCCCGCGAGAGGATAAGGCCTCCACGCCCCTGGACGCCTCGAGTCCTTCCCCCCACCTACCTCCACCCACTTCTCACTCCCTCTGGAGGACCCTCTCTCCCTCGTCACTCTCTCTCTCTCTCTCGCCCAGATCCGCCTCGACCACCACCGTCGTCGCCAAGAACTCCATCGCCCCTGCAGCCACCGTGCATCCCGCGGGCTAGGAGGTTGCCCCGGAGCTCCGTCGAGCTTCGCTGCTTCGGCTACGAGGACCGGTTCAAGCTCAGCGCCCTGGCAACGACAAGATCAAGCTCTTCTTCCTCCTATGGATGCCGCCGTTTTCGTTGAACTGCTTCACTCCGGCCTCCCCCGGCTTCACCGAATCACCCGCGAGAACCACTGTGAGCGTTCCCCCATTTCCCATAGTTCGTTTTTGCCCCGCACGCGCCCTCTGGCTAGATGTTGCCGTGACCATGCCCCGTCCAAAGCTCTGCTTCCACCGCCATGTCTGTTGCCACTGTTGTAGTTAGCTCCGTACTGAAATAACACCATTGCCATGCTGCTGGGGATCCAGGGCAGCGCGTGCACCCCGTAGATGGCCATGCACGTGGCCGTGGCTTCAATTTTGTCCAGCCCTAGCTGTGACCGCCGCGGGACATCGCCAAGCCGATAGCACCGTCCACCCCATGCCTCCTACCTGCCCAGGTCGACTTGCGTCGTCGCCCTCGTCCAGCAATAGATCCTCGCGGACCAAGTGCCCGCCAGGAGGCCAAACCTGAGCCGCCCCCGCACCGACATATGGTCGTCGGCGTACCCTACACGCCCGCTGCCGCCCGCGAAATCCCTTGGATGCGCCCGGAGATCCGCTTCGTCGCCCGGCCATGCCCCCGAGCGCCGACCCGCGCCTCTGCCACTGCTCTCCCGCACCGCCTACGCTTGCCCGCACCTCCCCCACCGCGTCCGCCTCACCGTGGCCATATGCCGCCCCGGCCGCGTGCCCCCGCGGCCCTACCGGCCTCCCTTGTCGCCGCGGACCACTTCCCCGCCCCGCTCCGCGCAGCTCGTCGCCCCCGACGGGCAACCCGTGCCCGCCCCGTTAACCACCCGCTCCAGTGGTCAGATGGGCCACTGCCAGCGGGGCCCCACAGCCCCTTTTCTTTAAAAAATAGGTATTTTAAATAAATAAATAATTAAAGTAATTAATCCAGTTTAAAATACTACTCCCTCCATTCCTAAATATAAGTCTTTGTAAAGTTTTCACTATGAACCACATACGGATGTATATAGATGCATTTTAGAGTGTAGATTCATTCATTTTGCTTCATATGTAGATCATCTAGTGAAATCTCCATAAAGACTTATACTTAGGAATGGAGGGAGTAATTAAGATTAATTGTTCTGCTAATTAAACTAGGTTAATTTTGTAGTTAGCAAAGTAGTCTATGACAGGAGGGCCCCATCCCCTGTTGACTACTCAATAGTTGACTGGTCAACCGGGTCCCCCTGGCCCACATGTCATCCTCTGTGTACACTTCTGTGTACACAGAGCTTGATACCCGTAGCATTTTGTTATTAATTTTTCGAATTAGTATTAATTTTAGAATATTGTTAAAACTTCAGAAATTCATAGAAATTAAACCGTAACTCGGACGAAAATGTTTTCTACATGAAAGTTGCTCAGAAAAACGAGACGAATCCAAATAAGTAGTATGTTTACCTGTCAGATGCTGCTAACTACCTGAACATGTAACTTTCCCCCTCCAGTCATCTGTTTGACAAAGGTCCGGAACCGGGAAAACATTCCCGGTCGAATTTCCCCCTTCACCTTTATCGTGTAGCCATACATTAGGTCACACCCGGCACAGCATATTGCCACATTATGCATTGTGATGCTATGTTTGCTTTATATTTACTGGTTCTTCCCCCTCTTCTCTCCGGTAGACCCCGAGACCGATGCTGCCCCTGTGATCGACTACGTCGATGACGACCCCTCCTTGCCAGAGCAACCAGGCAAGCCCCCCCTTTGATCATCCCGATATCTCCCATTCCATTCTCTCATGCTTGCATTAGATTTTGCTATTGTTATTGT
Organism: Triticum aestivum; assembly: GCF_018294505.1. NCBI lineage: Eukaryota > Viridiplantae > Streptophyta > Magnoliopsida > Poales > Poaceae > Triticum > Triticum aestivum. The sequence continues at coordinate 188,755,980 of NC_057807.1, forward strand.
TTGCTCCTATTCTGATGCATAGCCTGCTTTTGTAACCTGCTTATTGTTACCTTACCTGCTTATCCTAAACTGCTTAGTATAGGTTGGTTAGTGATCCATCAGTGACCCCCACCTTGTCCTTGTTGCCCCTGCTTCATCATTGAAGACCCAATCAACGGGATCGAAGACTAGGCCCCGGCACCGTACAAGACTTTACCCTTAGTTGCTCGACACTGCTGGGTTACTATCGAGTGCCGAGGGTGAGACCTCTACAACACTTCTGATATTAACCCTGTAGTGTAGCTATTCGGTCGTGGTCATCGAGGGTGATTCCGACTTAACCACTTCTGATACGACTCTGTCGTGCAACCCCTCAAGTGTGAACCTCGGGGGTGATTCCTCTTACGTTCACCTTGATGATTACATCGAGTGGAATTCATCGGGGGTGATTCCACGGGTTTTTCCCTTGATGTTTAGACACATAGTTACTATGATTACTATGACTTTACACTGAACCATGTTACTAAAGACGGGTCGACCCTGAGGGGTACCCGCGCGAGCATAATTGCGAGTGATGTGGAGTCGGGTTGACCTGGAAGGTGTCCGAGAGATAATTACGAGGCGTGGCCGGGCATTCTTAGCCCTTGCCGCAAGTCCTCGAGACGGGGCAACGGGGTCACATCTTTCGTGAGTCTCTGCTTGTTACCGCGCGTTCCTAATCCACTACGATTTGGATATTTGATCCGAGGGGCCTCTGGCCTGATAGCACTAACCATCATGTGGGCATAGTATGGGCATTCTGCGTCATATGCATCAGCCGAAGCTTAATAGTCGTCAGTGACTGAGCGGCGCACGCCGGGTTGGACTGGTAAGCACCTGCCTTTTGAAAGGAGGTAGCTAGGTCTGCTCACCGGCTGCGTACGCAACGTGCAGGAGTTCCCGGGGCGATGGCCCATGACCCCTGGGGGCATAGGTTTAGTCCGACGTCCTGACCTCTCTATTAAGCCTAGGTCGGGTTGCGGCGTATTTTTTTGGCTGCGGCCGGGCATGACCCAGGAAAGTGTGTCCGGCCGGAGTTAATCGAGCGTGGTGGGTAAGTTGGTGCACCCCTGCGGGGAAGAAAACATCTATCAATAGCCTGTCCTACGGTAACGGACACTTGGAGTTGTATCCCGATCGATACAACTAGAACTGGTTACTTGTGATGAGAATTGGATGGTGATGAGGATTGGATTGTGATGACAATTGGATAGTATGGCTCTGGGATTGCTTTCTCGCAGGGAGTCGAGAAAGGATCTCTGGCCGAGGTTGATAACACTTCTACCACTTTACTTTATGCTATTCTACTCCCTCCTGTTTGCTGCAAGATGGTGGTTTCCAAAAGATGCTAGTCTTCGATAGGACTAGGCCTTCTCTCTATTCTGGCATTTCTGCAGCCCAATCCACATATACAGCCTTCCTTTGATAATGTTGCATATGTAGTGTAGATCCTTGCTGGCGAGTACTTTGGATGAGTACTCACGGTTGCTTTGCTCCCTCTTTTCCCCCTTTTCCATTCTTCTCGGACGACGCAACCAGATGACGGAGTCCAGGAGCTAGATGACACCTTTGACGACTGCTACTACCCCGAGGGTGCCTGCTACCACGTGACGGACGCTGACGACCAGGAGTAGTTAGGAGGCTCCCAGGCAGGAGGCCTTGCCTTTTTGATCAATGTTGCTTTTGTGCTAGCCTTCTTAAGGCATACTTGTTTAACTCATGTCTGTACTCAGATATTTTTGCTTCTGCTGACTCGTTTGTATTCGAGCTGATGTATTCGAGCCCTTGAGGCCCCTGGCTTGTAATATAAAGCTTGTATTATTTTAAGTTGTGTCTAGAGTTGTGTTGTGATATCTTCCCGTGAGTCCTTGATCTTGATCGTACACATTGGCGTGCATGATTAGTGTACGATGGAATCGAGGGCGTCACAAGTTGGTATCAGAGCCGATTGCCTGTAGGTAGCCCCCTTTCCAACTCCTTGGCCGAAGTTGAGTCTAGTCACTACAAAGCTTTTACTAACATGGTTGTGTGTCTTACGGGCCCACGTCGCCATTGGGTGGTATTAGGATCTTTTACTCCTCGATCTTTATTCTGGGACTCTGATCTCTCTTCTATTCGGGTTAAATGATTTTTGCAAACTCTAACATTAGGTTCTCGTAAACACATCCTCCCGGAGAGCCTCTCATTCCACATGATTGCCTGCTTCACCAGAAGATTATGAAGATACTTGTCGATGTTTTCTGAGACCCTTGTGCCCATCGCTTTTGCAGTTCCTTTCCATCAATAAACCCCTATGGGTGACCACGTATACGTGTCATTCATATAATCATTTCCCTGTTGGTCTTGTTTTACAAGATACCCCGAAATCCTCTCTATTGTTCCAAGAATATTTTGTGCCTACTGACTTACAGTACTTTGCCACATCAATACCCCTATGGATAATTCCTTGCACTTACCAAGTATCCGCCATCCCTAGTTGCTCATGTGTTTCACAAAAGTCTTCAAATACTATTCAATCTTCCAAAAATCTTCAGCAGCCTATTGCTCTTGAAATTCTTGCTTGCTTGCATTATGATTAATCCCATAAGCCTACTAATCTTATTGGCATCCTTTGTCACTATCATTTTTAGTACGTTGATTCAACTTGTGTGCGAATGCATGCAATCATCAGATGATCCTTATAAATTATCTTCCGGCTCAGACGTCTTTCCAAACCTGAGTTGGTACTCGACCAATCAAATTGCCGTCGATTGTACCCCTAAGTCTATTCAACTTATCCACCCTTTATCAGAGCTTTTGCTTATGATCCCATGATTTGGAAATCATCATTCCTTTGCATTCAAGCTTGAATTAGTCAGTTGTTTCTATAGTCTGATCTCATTGCATTCTTTCTTCTTCTGGTTGAGTACCAATGCTCACATCAGATCCCTTGTGGACCACCAGATCCTTTGTTGGATTTTATCCGACAGTGTAATTCATAGTTAATCACCTTGTGAGTTCTTCCCAGATACATAATGCCTCTGGTAAATTGTATTCTCTGATTTGGCCAACGCCTTCGAGCTTGTGTTATTTACTCTTGTAGCTTGTGGTACATGTTTCGAAGATGCCCCGATGGGTCGAACCTATGCCTTCCCTAATCCGTGTGAACCCGAGAATTTTCACGAGTCATGCCCTTCTGGTGATTTGCCAGATATAATTTCAACACTACAACCTCATCGAAAGCGAGAAGTGAAAGGAAGGTTATGCATTGAAGAAATGGGAGTCGACCTTGAACTTTCTGTTCATGCCCATGGACCCGATGTGGAACTTATCATGGAAGCTACTTGTGATAATAATAATCTCCTTGTTATAAGTTCATCTGGTATCTATGTTTGGTCCTTTGCAACCGTGTTTCTGACCATGATTGTGCCCCTTTGATTCCATTTCTCAGACAAGTTAAAGCACTTGTCTTCTACAGATCAATGCATCTTCGCAACCTCTATTTTGATCTTCCTTCGAGTATTACCCTCTGGTGCCTTGAGAATATCAAAGAACTATGTTGCTTCCTATGAGTCGTCATCTAGTATTGCCTCTCACCGATTTCAGATTTCCCCGGGTTCTGAGTTATTAGTCACTCCAGAACACTAGTAAGTGAATCGATTCCACACTCTAATTTAGTAAGTCTAAGTAATTTTCGTTGCTTACGAGTGTAATCCTTCAAGTCATTCCTAGCCTGATCAGTGATATCATTATCATGCTAAATTTTAACTGTGCTACCTGGTCCTTCTTCCCGGAGCACAATTTTTGACAATGAGCTAAGCCTATGTCAATCTTCCTGATCATATCATTTCTACTTGAACCACAAGCTTGATTTTGAGTTTGTGTCGTACCCGTGGTACCAATAACCATTCGTTTCATCATTCCTTTGACTTGATGTCATCGCAAATCGATTACATCTTCATGGTACCTCAACAAATATGTCGTGATCATCACCATCATTCTGAGCTCTTCCAGGGTATCAATCAAATTCATGATGAGAAATACCATCCTTGCCCCCTCGATGAATTGTTGTCGATCTCGTCGGCCACAAAAATCATCTTTTTCTTGCTGAAATTATATGACTTAATTTTATAAGTTGTTCTGATGGATCCTTTGTGTATCCAAAGTCTGACCTTTCCTTGATGACCTTGTCAATGCTATCCTGAAGCATGTTTGTGGTACTCAGTTCATCAAAAAGAACATTGGGAGTGCAATGCTATCGGTTTCTTGTTCAATTATCCAAATACCGTTGTATGGATAAACCTCATAAATTCCTTGCCCCTTTGTCTAAATGGTTTCATACTTGGAGCCCTGTCATGTATATCATGCTCCGCCTTTCCTTGGGAAAGTTACACTCCTAAATCTTGTGTTTAAACACATTTTCCCTTCCATTGGTTTGTTTAACCTTTCTGGTGATCTATATATGTTATAAGCAGAAATAATCCCCTGATTATGGAAACACCTCGAGGTACAAATCAGTCGGTACGACCCTGTTATTAATGTTGGTGACATTCCGGTAAACCCCGATGGACGAGAACTTTGCCTATTGGTCCGCCTCGTTTTAAGAGCAGGAAAATGGTTCTCTTCGTCCCACTCCCTTGGTACCAAACTTTGTTGCCAACATAACTGGCAGGCTATCCTCTGACCTGCCTTGCTATCATGACCGTTCAAGATGTTAGCGCCTTCCTGCTTTTAACCCACATGGTGGGCCCATAACCCGCAGTTCCACAAGATTGAAACCTGACTCTCCTGTACACCCTTGTTTCTAAGGTTATTTCTCACACTTAGCTTCATATGAAAATCCCGAGCCGCCTTCCGAGAGGCGATCTATTCTGGTATCAGACGCGATACTTATTACCATTGCTCTGAACCCCTTCACCCCCTTGTTTAAGGCAACAAACGACTGTCTACCAGGTTGAAGCTTCTTATTGCACCTCACCTTGCTCTCGATGACTTTTTTGAATTTTCAACTCGAGAGATGCCTCTATGCCACGTTCACTCACATAGTCCCCGCGTACCTATCTTGTGTTGAGCTCCGTCCTTCCCGAGTCATTCCCCTTACTCCACCTCTTAAATCTCGGGACGAGATTTCTTGTAGTGGAGGAGATTTGTAACACCCCAGTGTCCTGCTACAGTAACCCACTGTGATTAAGCTAATCATTTTTTTCAAATAGTGCTTAATCACCTTTGATTCAAATCTCATTTGAAATTCCACTTTGGAATCAAATTCAATTTGCAAGTGATTTTTGAAGTTGCACAAAAGTTGTTGCAAAATAGTCCATCATTCAGTAAAAATTCCATAACAAATGATTGTTAAGGAAAACAACATCACCTCCGAGCTAAGATGGACTATAGCAAATTAAAACAGTGCCAACTCAGCAAATTGATTGCTTTTCCATCTTTTTGCAAATTTCATCTAATTCAAACTTCTTCCAAACTTTTTGTGGCTGTGTCAAACATTGCATTGTAATTATGTGGCGAAGTCCCACATTTTACAGAATCCTTTTGGCAGCTCCAAAAATTTGCAAAGCATTCTGTAAAAAGAGAAAAGAAATAGAAATGCAAAAAAAGAAGGAAAAGGGAACCCCCCCTGCCCTTGGGCCTAAGGCCACAGAGACAGGCCCAGCCGGCCAGGCCCAGCTCCCCGCCCCGGTCATCTCCCCCACTGTTCCCCCGGTGTGCGTTGCTACAGGAGGCTGGTCGCCGCCGAACCACCTCACCGGCGACGACCCCCGCGATAGCAAAAAGCCTCCACGCCCCCG
>NC_057807.1:188762086-188786893 GCF_018294505.1 Triticum aestivum
CAGCCACCGTGCATCCCGCGGGCTAGGAGGTTGCCCCGGAGCTCTGTCGAGCTTCGCTGCTTCGGCTACGAGGACCGGTTCGAGCTCAGCGCCCTGGCAACGACAAGATCAAGCTCTTCTTCCTCCTGTGGATGCCGCTGTTTTCGTTGAACTGCTTCACTCCGGCCTCCCCCGGCTTCATCGACTCGCCCGCGAGAACCACTGTGAGCGTTCCCCCATTTCCCATAGTTCATTTTTTCCCCGCACGCGCCCTCTGGCTAGCTGCTGTTGTGACCATGCCCCGTCCGAAGCTCTGCTTCCGCCGCCATGTCTGTTGCCACTATGGTAGTTAGCTCCGTAACTAACACCATTGCCATGCTCCTGGGGATCCAGGGCAGCGCGTGCGCCCCGTAGATGGCCGTGGCTTCAATTTTGTCCAGCCCGAGTTGTGACCGCCGCGGGACATCGCCGAGCCGATAGCACCGTCCACCCCGTGCCTCCTACATGCCCAGGTCGACTCGTGTCGTCGCCCTTGTCCAGCAATAGCTCCTCGCGGACCAAGTGCCCGCCGGGTGGCCAAACCTGAGCCGCCCCCGCACAGACATATGGTCGCCGGCGTACCCGACGCGCCCGCCGCCGCCCGTGAAATCCCTTGGAGGCGCCCGGAGATCCGCTTCGTCGCCTGGCCATGCCCCGAGCGCGCCGACCCGTGCCTCTGCCACTGCTCGCCCGCGCCTCCTGCGCTCGCCCGCGCCTCCCCCACCGCAGTCGCCTCGCCGCGGACATATGCCGCCCCGGCAGCGTGCCCTCGCGGCCCTACCGGCCTTCCCTGTCACCGCGGACCACTTCCCCGCCCCACTCCGCGCAGCTTGTCGCCGCCGTCAGCCGTGGCCCCGGCCGGCCAGCGCCCCGTAGCTCCGCCCGCTGCGCCTGGGCCACGCTCCGACGGGCAACCCGTGCCCGCCCCGTTAACCACCCGCTCTAGTGGCCAAATGGTCCACTGCCAGCGGGGCCCCACAACCCCTTTTCTTTAAAAAATAGGTGTTTTAAATAATTAAAGTAATTAATCCGGTTTAAAATACTAATTAAGATTAATTAGTCTGCTAATTAAACTAGGTTAATTTTGTAGTTAGCAAAGCAGTCTATGACAGGAGGGCCCCACCCCCCGTTGACTAGTCAATAGTTGACTGGTCAATCGTGTCCCCCTGGCCCACATGTCATCCTCTGTGTAAACTTCTATGTAAACTGAGCTGGGTACTCGTAGCATTTTGTTATTAATTTTTCGAATTAGTATTAATTTTAGAATGTTGTTAAAACTTTAGAAATTCATAGAAATTAAACCGTAACTCGGATGAAAATGTTTTCTACAAGAAAGTTGCTCAGAAAAACGAGACGAATCCGAAAACGCGGTCCGTTTACCTGTCAGATGCCGCTAACTACCTGAACATTGAACTTTCCCCCTCCGGTCATCTGTTTGACACAGGTCCGGAACTGGGAAAACATTCCTGGTCGAATTCCCCCCTTCACCTTTATCGTGTAGCCATACGTTAGGTCACACCCGGCACAACATATTGCCACGTTATGCTTTGTGATGCTATGTTTGCTTTATATTTACTGGTTCTTCCTCCTCTTCTCTCTGGTAGACCCCGAGACCGATGCTGCCCCTGTGATCGACTACGTCGACGACGACCCCTCCTTGCCAAAGCAACCAGGCAAGCCCCCTTTGATCATCCCGATATCGCCCATTCCATTCTCTCATGCTTGCATTAGATTCTGCTATTGTTATTGTTTGCTCCTATTCTGATGCATAGCCTGCTTTTGTAACCTGCTTATTGTTACCTTACCTGCTTATCCTAAACTGCTTAGTATAGGTTGGTTAGTGATCCATCAGTGACCCCCACCTTGTCCTTGTTGCCCCTGCTTCATCATTGAAGACCCGATCAACGGGATCGAAGACTAGGCCCCGGCACCGCACAAGACTTTCCCCTTAGTTGCTCGACACTGCTGGGTTACTATCGAGTGCCGAGGGTGAGACCTCTACAACACTTCTGATGTTAACCCTGTAGTGTAGTTATTCGGTCGTGGTCATCGAGGGTCATTCCGACTTAACCACTTCTGATACAACTCTGTCGTGCAACCCCTCAAGTGTGAACCTCGGGGGTGATTCCTCTTACGTTCACCTTGATGATTACATCGAGTGGAATTCACCGGGGGTGATTCCTCAGGTTTTTCCCTTGATGTTTAGACACACAGTTACTATGATTACCATGACTTTACACTGAACCATGTTACTAAAGACGGGTCGACCCTGCGGGGTACCCGCGCGAGCATAATTGCGAGTGATGTGGAGTCAAGTTGACCTGGAAGGTGCCCGAGAGATAATTACGAGGCGTGGTCGGGCATTCTTAGCCCTTGCCGCAAGTCCTCAAGACGGGGCAACGGGGTCACATCTTTCGTGAGTCTCTGCTTGTTACCGCGCGTTCCTAATCCACTATGATTTGGATATTTGATCCGAGGGGCCTCTGGCCTGATAGCACTAACCACCACGTGGGCATAGTATGGGTGTTCCGCGTCGTATGCATCAGCCGAAGCTTAATAGAAGTCAGCGACTGAGCGGCGCGTGCCGGGTTGGACTGGTAAGCACCTGCCATTTGAAAGCAGGTAGCTAGGTCTGCTCACCGGCCGCATACGCAACATGCAGGAGTTCCTGGGATGATGGCACATGACCCCTGGGGGCACAGGTTTAGTCCGGCGTGCTGACCTCTCTATTAAGCCTAGGTCGGGTTGCGGCGTATTGTTTGGCCGAGGCCGGGCATGACCCAGGAAAGTGTGTCCGGCCGGAGTTACTCGAGCGTGGTGGGTAAGTTGGTGCACCCCTGCAGGGAAGAAAACATCTATCGATAGCCTGTCCTACGGTAACGGACACTTGGAGTTGTATCCCAATCGATACAACTAGAACTGGTTACTTGTGATGAGAATTGGATGGTGATGAGGATTGGATTGTGATGACAATTGGATAGTATGGCTCTGGGATTGCTTTCTCGCAGGGAGTCGAGAAAGGATCTCTGGCCGAGGTTGATAACACTTCTACCACTTTACTTTATGCTATTCTACTCCCTCCTGTTTGCTGCAAGATGGTGGTTTCCAGAAGATGCTAGTCTTTGATAGGACTAGGCCTTCTCTCTATTCTGGCATTTCTGCAGCCCAGTCCACATATACAGCCTTCCTTTGATAATGTTGCATATGTAGTGTATATCCTTGCTTGCGAGTACTTTGGATGAGTACTCACGGTTGCTTTGCTCCCTCTTTTCCCCCTTTTCCATTCTTCTCGGACGATGCAACCAGATGACGGAATCTAGGAGCTAGATGACACCTTTGACGACTGCTACTACCCCGAGGGTGCCTGGTACCACGTGACGGACACCGACGACAAGGAGTAGTTAGGAGGCTCCCAGGCAGGAGGCCTTGCCTTTTCGAGAGATGTTGCTTTTGTGCTAGCCTTCTTAAGGCATACTTGTTTAACTCATGTCTGTACTCAGATATTGTTGCTTCCGCTGACTCGTTTGTATTCGAGCTGATGTATTCGAGCCCTCGAGGCCCCTGGCTTGTAATATAAAGCTTGTATTATTTTAATTTGTGTCTAGAGTTGTGTTGTGATATCTTCCCGTGAGTCCTTGATCTTGATCGTACACATTTGCGTGCATGATTGGTGTACGATTGAATCGAGGGCGTCACAGGGGGCATTTAGAAGAGCAACCCACTCAGAGATCGATGACTGGTACTTGGAACCCTCGGTCATCCGTACAATTCTCCCATCTAGATAGAAGTGTGTTGTGGAGTAAAACAGCATGATCATCTCATCATTCCATTTTGTGAGCTTCTGACCAACAAATGCATCCACTCCAGCAAGTCTGGAACTCTCATAAACATGGGGGAAGTAGTCTTCATTTGCATCAATATACTTCTAGTCCACCCACTTCATGTCACTTACAATGGGCTTCTTATCAAGTAGCACTGTCTCATAGAAGTCGTGTTGTTCCCTAGTGTGGAAACGGAAATCACAGGCTATCCTTCTCACTAAATATGGGTCCACTTCTTATTCTTCTTCTTCCCTCATGGAAGGCTTGCCAAGCACTATGGTAGTAGTCTTTCTAGCCCTCTTCTTCTTCCTCCCAGCAGCAGCTTCTCCATCATCTAGTTGCTCAAGAGTGAACGTCATTGTTTCCTTAGGAGCTAAAGATTTCCGAGGTTTTGACATTGCACTCTTCTAACAACAGTCTTTTCTTAGCACCTGGCTTGGTGGTAGCTGCAAAGCCATACTCTTTCCTTAGAACAGTTTTCTTTTGCTTGGAAGTGGCCTCATCTTCTGCAACAAAATCCTCATCCTCACTTTCGGAGGTTCTCTTCTTTCTTGTTCTGGTGGCAACCTTTGGCATGTTGCTTGGAGTGTGCCGGTGTCAAAACCGGCAGATCTCGGGTAGGGGGGCAAGATGTATGTCTGAGGATTGATGGTAACAATGATCAAAGGGACACAATGTTTACGCAGGTTTGGTCCCTCTTGATGGAGGTAAAACCCTACTCCTGCTTGATTATATTCGATGGGTATAGGGGTTACAAGAGTTGATCTACCTCGGATCATAGTGGCTAAACCCTAGCTTGGCTAGCCTATCAATGTTATGATCCTGCCTTTGGTCTAGACCCTCCGGTTTATATAGATACTGGAGGGGCCTAGGGCTGTACAAAGTCGGTTTTACAGAAAGGAAATAGTATATGCAGACACCTAAACTTGTCGTTCACGCATACGGGAGTCCAAACCGGACAAAAGAGGTGGTCTTCTTCCTTGTATCTTGACAGCCCATTAGTCCGGCCCACATCGAATAGATCGGACGCCCGAGGATCCCTTAGTCCAGGACTCCCACAATAGCCCCTGAACCAGTCTTCAATGACGACATGTTCGGCATGCAGGTTGTCTTCGGCATTGCGAGGTGGGTTCCTCTCCTTGAATAATATACATCAGCTTTCCTTCACAAAAGAACTATAATCAGCTTTGCACAATTAACACAACCCTTAGCCGCGAAGGCAGGATACATAAAAAATAGGAATAGTGTCTTTATTGACAACTTTTTCGGTGAAGCGTCAAACTTGACCCTTCAGTGTTTTGAACCGTTTTCACAGTCCTCGTTTGGTATTTCAAGGTCGAGCCCCCTTGGCCCGTCTTTTCAAAACAGATATCGTGCCCACTTATTACGGGATTGCTCATCAATAAGATTTGGGTAACCCAACCGATTATGGCGCATGTTCATATTGGGATTAGGCGAGATTCAAGGCTTAAGTGGGGGGGGGGGCGGTTGGCATTTTTACTGCCTATAAGAGGGCAACATACTCCTCCTTTCTTCCCCAGCCCTCTTCCAGCCTCTGCCTTCCGATCTCCCAAGCTCCAGCACCCAAAACAAAAAGCTTTCGCCTTCCCCACCGCCACCACCTCCTCCAGCCATGGCCGGATCTGGTTCCAATGGCAAGTGGGAGGCCTCCTCCATTACTGAGAACGAGGTGAAGAATCTCCGGAGCGCGGGGTACCTGACTGCAGACATTGCGCACAAGCTCCCTAACGAGGGTCAGATCATCCCCACTCCAGAGCCCGGCGAAAGGGTCGTTTTCCTCCCCCATTTCCTTAGAGGGCTAGGATTTCCACTCCACCTCTTCGTCCGAGGACTCATGTTCTATTACGGGCTAAATTTCCATGATCTAGCTCCAAATTCTTTCCTCCACATCTCGGCGTTCATCGTCGTGTGCGAGGCTTTACTCTGCATCCCACCACACTTCGGCCTATGGCTAAAAATATTCAATGTGAAGCCGAAGGTGGTCGACGGGCAGCATGTGGATTGCAGCGGGGCCATGATAAGCAAGCTGCCCAACGCCACATGGCCCAAGGGGGCCTTCATCGAGACCATCAAGGTCTGGCAGCAAGAGTGGTTCTACATCACCGAGCCACGCCGCACCAACTAGGCAGAAATTCCAGAGTTCAGATCCGGACCCCCCACGAGGCTGACTTCATGGACCGCTAAGGGCCTCGACTGGGGGTGAGGGAGTCCTGGACTAGGGGGTGTCCGGACAGCCGGACTATCATCGTCAGCCGGACTCCAAGACTATGAAGATACAAGATTGAAGACTTCGTCCCGTGTCCGGATGGGACTTTCCTTGGCGTGGAAGGCAAGCTTGGCGATACGGATATGTAGATCTCCTACCATTGTAACCGACCCTGTGTAACCCTAGCCCTCTCCGGTGTCTATATAAACCGGAGGGTTTTAGTACGTAGGACAACAACCATTACAACAATCATACCATAGGCTAGCTTCTAGGGTTTAGCCTCCTTGATCTCGTGGTAGATCCACTCTTGTACTACCCATATCATCAATATCAATCAAGCAGGAGTAGGGTTTTACCTCCATCGAGAGGGCCCGAACCTGGGTAAAAACATCGTGTCCCTTGTCTCCTGTTACCATCCGCCTAGACGCACAGTTCGGGACCCCCTACCCGAGATCCGCCGGTTTTGACACCGACATTGGTGCTTTCATTGAGAGTTCCTCTGTGTCGTCATTGATAGGCTTGATGGCTTCTTCAATCAACAACAACGCAGTCCTGGGTGAGACTTTTCTCCCCGGATAGATCTTCATGTTCGGCAGCTTCGCACTGCAGGCCAATTCACTTGGCCATCTGGAGTAGATCGAAAGCTACGCCCCTGGCCGTCAGATCAGATTTGGGAGCCTAAACTTCACGGCGGACATCCGCGGAGACTTGATCTTCGATGGATCCGAGCCGCAGCCGAGCATGCTGCACTGTCACGATGGGCATGATCTAACTCTGCCGCCGGACAGTACCTTGGAGGCCGCACACGAATCCGCTCCGACCCATAGTCCGAAGCCGATCACGCAGATCGAGGACGGGTGGCTGGACACCGCCTCGGGAGCTGCAACTTCCACGGCGATGGAGCCGAACACTGACCTCGTCCCTTATAAAGCTCGTGACTCCGAGGTGCCGGACTCCAAATCTCCTGCGCCCCTGCCAATCGAATCTGATTGGGCGCCGATCATGGAGTTCACCGCTGCGAACATCTTTTAGCACTCACCCTTTGGCGACATCCTAAAATCGCTAAAGCATCTCTCGCTATCCGGAGAGCCCTGGCCGGACTACGGCCACGATGGTTGGAATGTGGACGACGAAGAAATTCAAAGCCCACCCACCACCCACTTTGTAGCCACTGTCAACGATCTAACCGACATGCTAGACTACGACTCCGAAGACATCGACGGTATGGACGACGATGCCGGAGACGATCAAGAACCAGCGCCTACAGGGCACTGGAAGACCACCTCGTCATACGACATATACATGGTGGACACCCCAAAAGATGGGGACGGCGAAGAAGCAGCGGAGGCAGATTCCTTAAAGAAACAGCCCAAGCACCGACGTCAGCGGCGCCGCTCTAAATCCCGCCACAGCAAGAATGGAGATTCCGGCACAGGAGATAATAACACCCCAGAATGTGCCGAAGACAACCCCCTCTAGCAAGATTCAGCGCAGGAGGACGCAGAAGCCAGCCCTCACGAGAGAGCAGCAGACGAAGAGGTCGAGGATGATAATTACATACCTCCCTCCGGAGACGAGGCAAGCCTCGACGACGGCGAATTCGTCGTGCCTGAGGATCCCGTCGAACAAGAGCGTTTCAGACGCAGGCTAATGGCCACAGCAAATAGCCTAAAGAAAAAGCAGCAACAGCTTCAAGCTGATCAAGACCTGCTGGCCGACAGATGGACCGAGGTCCTCGCGGCCGAAGAGTATGAACTCGAACGCCCCTCCAAAAGCTACCCAAAACGCAAGTTGCTCCCCCGACTAGAGGAGGAAGCATACAAACCTTCATCACCAGCGCACAATACGGCAGACCGACCACCTCGTGGCCGCGACAGAGAGGCATCTAGGCCTCCACCAGAATCGTACCCCGGCACCGCTCAAAAAGTACGAAGCCACGGGGGAACGCGCCGGACTTGCGGGATATATTGGAGGACAAGGCAAGACAATCCAGATCTATCTATGGATCACGTGGGCGCCCCACGACCCATGACGAATACCGTCGCACCGGTACAACAACTCCGGCCGGGCCAAACACAGCAGACAACGCTCTCTTGAGCTACGTCGTGACATTGCTCAATACAAAGGCGTTGCACACCCACTATGCTTCACAGACGAAGTAATGGATCATCAAATCCCTGAAGGGTTTAAACCCGTCAACATTGAATCCTACGATGGCACAACAGACCCCGCGGTTTGGATTGAGGATTATCTCCTTCATATCCATATGGCCCGCGGCGTCGATCTCCACGCCATCAAATATCTCCCGCTCAAGCTTAAAGGACCAGCTCGGCATTGGCTCAACAGCCTGCCCGCAGAGTCAATTGGGTGTTGGGAGGACCTGGAAGCCGCATTCGTCGACAACTTCCAGGGCACATATGTGTGACCACCAGACGCCGATGACCTAAGCCACATAATTCGGCAGCCAGACGAATCGGCTAGACAATTCTGGACACGGTTCTTAACAAAGAAAAATCAAATCGTCGACTGTCCGGATGCAGAGGCCCTCGCAGCCTTCAAACATAACATCCACGACGAGTGGCTGGCCCGGCACCTAGGACAAGAAAAGCCGAAATCCATGGCAGCCCTCACATCACTCATGACCCGCTTCTGTGCGGGAGAGGATAGCTGGCTAGCTCGCAGCAACAACCTCAGTAAAAATGCTGGCAGTCCGGATACTAAGGACCACAATGGCAGGTCGCGTCGAAACAAAAACAAATGCCGCGTTAACGGCGACAACAATGAGGATACGGCAGTCAACGCCGGATTCCGAGGCTCTAAACCCGGTCAGTGGAAGAAGCCATTCAAAAGAACCACTCTGGGCCCGTCCAATTTGGACCGAATACTTGACCGCTCTTGCCAGATACATGGCACACCCGAAAAGCCAGCTAACCACACCAACAGAGATTGTTGGGTATTCAAGCAGGCAGGCAAATTAATTGCCGAAAACAATGAAAAGGGGGCTGCACAGCGATGACGAGGAAGAGACCCGGCCACCGAACAATAGAGGACAGAAGGGCTTCCCCCCACAAGTGCGGACGGTAAACATGATATACGCAACCCATATACCCAAGAGGGAGCAGAAGCGTGCACTAAGGGACGTATATGCGATGGAGCCAGTCGCCCCGAAGTTCAATCCATGGTCCTCTTGCCCGATCACTTTTGATCGAAGAGACCATCCGACCAGTATCCGCCATGGCGGATTCGCCGCATTGGTTTTAGACCCAATCGTCGATGGATTTCACCTCACGAGAGTCCTGATGGACGGCGGCAGTAGCCTGAACCTGCTTTATCAGGATACAGTGCGCAAGATGGGCACAGACCCCTCAAGGATTAAACCTACAAAGACGACCTTTAAAGGCGTCATACCAGGCATTGAGGCCAATTGTACAGGCTCAGTCACACTGGAAGTGGTCTTCGGATCCCCGGATAATTTCCGAAGCGAGGAGTTAATCTTCGACATAGTCCTGTTCCGCAGCGGCTATCACGCTCTGCTCGGACGAACCGCGTTCGCAAAGTTTAACGCGGTGCCGCATTATGCATACCTCAAGCTCAAGATGTCAGGCCCTCGTGGAGTCATCACGGTCAATGGAAATACGGAACGCTCCCTCCGAACGGAGGAACATACAGCGGCTCTCGCGGCAGAAGTACAGAGCAGCCTTCTAAGGCAATTTTCGAGTCCAGCCGTTAAACGACCGGACACGGCCAAACGCGCCTGGAGCAACATCAATCAAGACCACCTGGCACGTTCCGAGCACGCGTAGCAATGCGGCCCCACCCCCAGCCCTTGCATGATTGCAAGACAAGCTCCCCGCGTACATCATTACGCTCTGGAGATACCTTGGGCATAGGGGGAGGGGCACGACCACGACAAGCCTAGAGTGCGGCTCAACCACACCAGGGGCTCCTAAGTGTGTCGCTCTTTTTCTTTTCCTTTTTTTTATTTTTATCTACAGGACTCCGTCTACAAGAGGTCCTGTACGGCAGTAGATCGGCCGAACTCACGATGCAACAGCCAGGGAGGAACAAGGGCTACGACGAACACTCAGGTGGTCTCCATTACGAGCATTAAATCTATTTATTACAACACTCCACAGCCCACCCCTGGAGGGGGACATGTTTAAAATAGTCCACTCCCTTGCTTACCGCACTATTTGTATCGCTCTGCGCTAATAGCAGAATTTCTTGAATAAACAATGCAGCACTTTTTGCCTATAATTGCATTACGCTATATATATGTTCATCAATGACATCTCGCATCCGTATATTTTGGTACGGCCGAATACACCAGGGGCTTATGTTCCCCGCATTATGGTGTGATAAGTCCAAACACTTTCACAAGTGCGGCACCCCGAACTTATAGCATTATACGAATCGGCTCCGAATCATGTCTTGGGTCAATAGTTGGGTTTGCCCGGCTCCCATGTTTTGGTACCTTACGTTCCGTTCTGTCGGCTAAGTAACACTGGGAGAACCACTGCGATTGCGCCCCGGTTGAGCTGCGCGAGCGCCTCAATGGAGAAAGCTAAAACTGACTGTCATGATAAGGCGAGAGACTGGTTGCTATTCGAGAGGTCTTTTCGAGTCCCTAAAGACTTATGCCGCTTTGAGCGAAGAACCGGATAATGTCCGGCCAAGGCGTGGATAGCGCCCCGAACTCGGTCTTCCGAATACTAGGGGCTTCGCCGAAATTTAAAATTATAGAATTCTATGGCTAAGTGAGAGTGTTCAAGCATTATAAGTCCGGTTGCCTTGTTCGTTGTGTTGAGCGCCTCCCTAGATGGACCCAAAAATGGGAACAAGAGTGCTCAAGTTTATCCCGAACACCCCAGCACTCGTGGCATGGGGGCTGAAGCCGACGACTTGCCATCTCTCAGATTTAATAAACAGCCGCACAAAAGGTAATATTTTAAATAAATAAGCGTTGCTTAGCGCATATGAACAATGTTTTCAGCGCACGGGATAACACATGGCGAGTCTACTCAATAATTACATCTCTGGGGCACTCATCCGCAATCTTGTGGGCACCCTTCAGGACAGTCTTATAATACATCTCGGGCGTACGATACTCTTTGCCCGACGGCGGCGCGTCCGTCAGGAGCCTCTCTGCATCCAGCATGCCCCAATGCACCTTTGCGCGGGCAAGGGCTCGACGGGCACCTTCAATACAGGCGGAGCGCTTGATGACCTCCACCCAGGGGCACGCATCCACCAGCCGCCGCACGAGGCCGAAGTAGCTCCCAGGCATGGCCTCTCCAGGCCACAGCCGGACTATGAGGCCCTTCATGGCCTGCTTGGCTACCTTGTGGAGCTCGACCAGCTGCTTCAGCTGGTCGCTAGGGGGCACCGGATGTCCGGCCTCAGCTTACTGAGACCAGAAGACCTTCTCCGTTGAGCTCCCCTCTTCAGCCCGGTAGAATGCGGCGGCATCGGACATGCTGCGAGGCAGATCTACAAACGCCCCTGGAGAGCTCCGAATTCGGGTAAGTAACAGGTAATTTACATTCACATGCTTGCTTTGCATGAAAAATGCCTTACCCGCCGCTATCTTCTTCACCGCCTCAATCTCCTGGAGGGACTTATGGGCCTCGGCCTTGGCGGCTTTGGCACTTTCGAGAGCCGAGGCAAGCTCGGACTCTCGAGTCTTTGAGTCGCGCTCCAAACTCTCATGCTTTTCCATGAGAGCCTGGAGCTCTTGCCGCACCTCCGCAACCCGCGCCTCCTGCTTCTCTCGCTCTGCCCGTTCCGCGGCCGCATTGCGTTCGGCCGCGGACACAGCCTCCTTCAGGGTTGCCACCTCGTTCGTGGCCCCTGCAGTACCCACGTTATCCTTGTTATTTTTGTCGCAACCTAAATCCTTTTCTGTAAGGTAAAAATTCAAAGTGGTGTTACTCACCTTCTTTGTCCTCGAGCTGCTTCTTGGCACGGCCGAGCTCTTGCTCGGACCGCCCGAGGTCCTGCTTCAAAGCACCGACCTCCGCAGTCAGTGCGGCAAAGGTCAGCAGCGCAGCCTGCAAACCCATATTGACATAATTTTTAGCAACCCTGCGTATATCTTTTTTAGATCCTCAGTCCGGCTTTTCTTTCCGAACACCGAACCGAGCATCAGGGGCTACTGTCTATGCGGTACTACATTGCATATTTTTAAACTTCTTACCTCAAAGCCTGTTATAAGGCTACTGCAGGCTTCGGTCAGCCCGCTCTTGGCGAGCTGAACCTTCTGAATCACCGCACTCATAATAGTGTGGTGTTCTTCCTCGATGGAAGCACCTTTGAGCGCCTCCAACAAGTTGTTCGGCACCTCCGGTTGGACGGAAGCCACCGGCGTCATGGTCTTGCCCTTCTTGCGAAGGGGCCGCCTGCCGGACTCCGGAACCACTGCGGGTTCCGGCGTGGAGTCCGGCACAAAGTCCGGGAGGCTGCCTTGTGGCGCCTCCGGAGCCTCCTCCTGATGGGTCCCTTCTTGGGATCCCACCTCGGCGTCCTTAGTGTCACGAGGGGTGGAGGCGGTCGGGATGGAATCTACATCCGACGGAGCCAACGGCCCGCTCGATGAAGCGGGGAGATCATCATCGGCCGGACTGCAGGCAGCGTGCGGTATTAAAAGGACACTATGTGACACAAAAGAGAAATTATAAATCATTCAGGAATCCGGATACTTACGATCTTGCCGGAGGCCTGGCCCTTGAGGGCCACTCTTCGTCGCCAACGTTGGCGTTGGCGGAGCTGTCCGGGGGAATATTCCTTCCCCTCTTGGACCCTTCAGCCTCCCCTGTTGGGGAAGCCTTCCTCTTCCTCTCTCCTTCCTCTGGGAGAGAGTCCTCTTTCTCCTCCTCGTCTTCGGGGAGGAGTCCACCTCGGAGCCGTCGGATGATGAGTCCGATATCACCTGGCGCCGGGAACTTCTTCGAGTTCCCGTGGCCTTCTTCTCGGCCTTCTTCTCCGGCACCGCATAGAGTGGCAGGACCAGCAGCCCCGTCAAGCGGGCGTCCGCTGGGTCTTCGGGGAGGGGGGCCGGACAGTCTACCTATCCGGACGTCCTCTGCCAGTCCTGTCAAAGGCATTGGGAGTTTTAGATCCCGCATAGAGTCAAACTATGAAAGAAAATAAATGTCCCATAGAGGATAACAAAGCTTACCTCGCCGGCCGGGCGCTTGGTGCTGAATCCGCGGTCTTCCGTCGCGGACGCGGGGGCTTCTCCGCCCTTGAACAGCACCCTCCAGGCGGCTTTGTACGTCGTGTCGAAGAGCCCGCTCAAGGCCTGGTGCTATGCCGGATCGAACTCCCACAAATTAAAAGCCCGTTGTTGGCAAGGGAGAATCCGGTGGACGAGCATGACCTGGATCACATTGACGAGCCTAAGCTTCTTGTTCACCAGGGTCTGGAGACAGGACTGGAGTCCTGTCAGCTCCTCTGAACTACCCCATAGCAAGCCCTTCTCTTTCCAGGAGGTGAGCTGCATAGGGATACCAGATCTGAACTCGGGGGTCGCCGCCCACTTAGGGTCGCGCGACTCGGTTATGTAGAACCACCCCGATTGCCACCCCTTGACGGACTCCACGAAGGCCCCTTCGAGCCAGATGACGTTGGGCATCTTGCCCAACATGGCGCCTCCGCACTCCGCTTGAGTGCCCTTCACCACCTTCAGCTTGACATTGAAGGTCTTGAGCCACAAGTCGAAGTGGGGCTGGATGCAGAGGAAGGCCTTGCACACGATGATAAACGCCGAGATGTTGAGGATGAAGTTTGGCACCAGGTCATGGAAATCCAGGCCGTAATAGTACATGAGCCCCCGGACAAAGGGATGCAATGGGAAGCCCAGTCCGCGGAGGAAGTGGGGAAGGAATACGACCCTCTCATGGGGCCTGGGGGTGGGGATGAGATGCCCCTTGTCGGGCAGCCGGTGCGCGATGTCGCTGGAGAGATATCCGGCGCTGCGCAGTCTTTCGATGTGCCCCTCCGTAACGGAGGAGGCCATCCACTTGCCTCTCGCTCCGGACATGACTGGAGAAGGTTGAGACGAGATGTGCGGGCTTGGGCGCTGGAGCTCGAGTGCGCGGAGATGGATAAGCAAAGGAGGAAGAAGGCGTAGGTAAAAAAGGGTGGATCCTTATCCCCTTATATATGGGTGGACAAAGACTATGCGTCCCCACCGGCCTAGTAAAACTCGCTTATCTCCCAAGCGCCACCATCAATGGCGCGGTTGGGTTACCCACATCCGTATTGATGAGAATCCCGGAATAAGGGGAACACGATCTCTGCTTCGACAAGACGTGCCAAGGAAACCACTTCGTTAAACACGCTGAGGTGGTACAGTAAAAACGATTCAAGTAAAGGCTTGGTAGTGGTGTGACATCGTGCCACAAAATACGTCAGCAGATTGAACTTGTGTACATATTATTCTCTCTATGGTGGAATGTGGAATTTATTTTGCAGAGCCGGACACTATCCTGGTGTTCACAATCTTCTATGAATTATTCGGAGGAGGAACCCGCCTTGCAATGCCGAACAATATGCGCGCCGGACTCATCATCATTGAAGCCTGGTTCAAGGGCTACTGAGGGAGTCCTAGACTAGGGGGTGTCCGGACAGCCGGACTATCATCGTCAGCCGGACTCCAAGACTATGAAGATACAAGATTGAAGACTTCGTCCCGTGTCCGGATGGGACTTTCCTTGGCGTGGAAGGCAAGCTTGGCGATACGGGTATGTAGATCTCCTACCATTGTAACCGACTCTGTGTAACCCTAGCCCTCTCCGGTGTCTATATAAACCGGAGGGTTTTAGTCCGTAGGATAACAACCATTACAACAATCATACCATAGGCTAGCTTCTAGGGTTTAGCATCCATGATCTCGTGGTAGATCCACTCTTGTACTACCCATATCATCAATATCAATCAAGCAGGAGTAGGGTTTTACCTCCATCGAGAGGGCCCGAACCTGGGTAAAAACATCGTGTCCCTTGTCTCCTGTTACCATCCGCCTAGACGCACAGTTCGGGACCCCCTACCCGAGATCCGCCGGTTTTGACACCGACAGGGGGTCCGAGACGGAGGTGCAGACACTGCAGACGCGCATCACCAACGTGTTGGGCAAGAATGTTGGTCTCACTAATGTGGTGCAGATCATGCTCTTCCGCCCCACTCTCCCCTACCAATGCTGGGCCTCCCCCATGTGGGAGTTCAATCCGAAGGAGCCGCGAACCTTGAAGCATTTCTTCGGCACAACGCACGAAGGAATTTGGAAGCTGCTTTTCAAGGCCCAAAAGAGCTGGCCTATGGAGACCGAAGACGTCGGACTCGACGCCGAGAATCCGGCCACTCCGGTAAGTATTAGCTTTCCGAAGATATGTCTGGTCTTTATTTTTGGTTAGTATGAATATTATCGGCCCACTTCTTTACAGGGCTGGACAAAGAAAGCGGAGTAGATTAAGAATCCGGCTGCGTTGCTCAAAGACCTAGTCACTCCCCAGCTAACAGAGATGTTGGTCATGGTGCCCTACCAGGTGCCGGAGAAGAAGGGCAAGAAGAAGGGCAAGGAACCCAAGGGAGGGCCCCGCCGCAGAGGTCCTTCAGATGCTATGTCCGGAGAGACCGAGGCCATCTCCTCTCATGAGGAAGACGAGGATGAAGAGGAGGATGGGAAGGTGGAGAGTGAATCCCCTCACAAACTGAGGAGGAAGAAGAGAACGGCCTCCAAGAACCCGGACGGGGCGACGCCGAAGAAGAAGAAGGTTACCCTATCGGTTACTTCGGACTCGGAGTTCGAACACAGCCCGAGGAGAGCCTCTAGGTTGAAGCCCCTGGCTAAATCGTAAGTATCAAAATCTTACTTGTTCAGCTTTCGCTTACTTGCCTCTGTCATATAAATTATATCTTTGATTGCTTTTCATCCCTCCACGTGATATTCCGAACACCTCGTCTTCGTCGGGGAACTCTCTAGCGCCTGAAGAGGCGGAGAGTGACGGACCATCGCCATCCCCTTCCCCTACTGCCATGGAGGACACCGAGGTGTCATCCCAAAGGACCTCTCCTGGTCGTGGAGGGGCGGACGAGACTGTCTAGAAGGCGCTCGAGGTTAATACCTCGGATGTCGCAGACGGGGGGATGGCGACCCCCATGACCACCAAGGGTGGAGGGTCTCAACAGTTCGGGTCGCCGCCGAACACCGTCCCAGAGACCAATGTGGCCTCAAGTTCAGATCATCATCCCCCTTCGACGGAGGGGGGAGGAGCAGCAGCTCCATCAGTGGCCTTCGTTAATTCGGAAGCCACTCATGCTCTAGAGGAAGCGCTGCAACGCGCTTCCTTCGTGGATGAGCACCGTACCCTGATGGGTGCGGTTATGGAAAAGATTTAGTCTCCAAAAAGCGGAATGAACGGAGCCTTCAACAGCCTACTGACGGGCTTTGAGGTATGCGATGTAATTCTCTAACAAGTTTTTCATATAGAAGGATGAACCCATGTATAGACAGTAGCCCCTGAGACTCTGTCCGGATTAGAACAATCCAGACAGAGGATCCCAAAACAAGTTACTAATGTACTGTGCTATTGTATGAGACAGGCACCCATGTTGGCGGCTACAGCCCAAGCCGTAGAGGTTTCCGAGCTCAGTCGGAAACTTAGAGTAGCCGATGAGGAGCTCGACCCCGTCAATAAGCGGTTTGATGAAACACAAGGTATGTGGAACTTATATACTAGAAGTGACATGTGTATTGATTCTTTTAACTTATTAAATTGAATGATTGTAATCATGGTTGGCACGGCCGAGGTCGAATCCCTCAAGAGCACGCTTGCCCAAGCCCAAAAATAGGCGAAGGAGAACAGGGCAGCCGCTGACAAGGCGGTGAAAGAGCTGGAGGCAGAGCAAACCGCCCGCCGCCAACATGAAGCTCGGGTGGTCGAAGTCAAGTAAGAACTCAAGGATGCAATTACCAAGTGCGAGTCCTTGGAGCAAAAGACTTCGGACCAAGCATCTGAACTTGCCAACGCTCTCCGGGATATCAAGGAGGCCCGAGTTGTGTCCCAGAGTGCCCACCAGGAGATCCAGCAGGCGAGGCAGATAGTAGCTGGTAAGGCTTTTCTTCTGCAGAGTAAATTTGCAAAAGAGATATATCTTGCTGACCTAAGTTCGGAGTTCTCCAAGCGCGTTTGTGGATCTGCCGGCGAGTGTTGCTAACACTGCAGAGTTCTTCTAAGCCGAAGAGGGGAGCTCGGCGGAGAAACTGTTCTTGTCGCAGTACCTTGCGCTAGAGCATCCGGCGCCCCTCAGTGATCAGCTGAAGCAGCTGACCGAGCTGCATAGGGTGGTCGGGTTGGCCCTGAAGGATGTAATAGTCCGACTTTGGCCAGCCGAGCCCATGCCCAGCAGCTACTTCCGACTCGTGAAGTGGCTGGTCGACGTGTGTCCTCGGATTGACGCCATAAAGCGGTCGGCCTACATAGAAGGTGCCCGGATGGCCTTCGCCCACGTCAAGATGCAATGGGAGAAGATGAAGGCCACCGAAATTGCAACCGCAGTGCTGCCTGAAGGCAAGGATCACCAGAGGCCGGAGAGGTACTATAACGAGGTCCTCGAGGGAGCCCGCATTGTAGAGGGTCAATGCTCAAAGGATATCATATTTGAGTAGTGGAGTTCGGGTTGTAAAAAACCATGTAATGAACTCATGATGTGAAATATCTATGCTTTGGTCTTTTGGTTTGATTAATTTATCCTCCTGTGCGGCCGTTTATTTATAAGTCCGAAAGTTACCAGTCGTGGGCTTCTGCCCCCATGTAGATATTACAGCGGTGTTCAGGAACGCATGGCCGCATTTTATCCAACATCTTGGTCCTGTATAGGAGGCGTCCTGCAAGATGAACTAGGCAATCAGACTATGCGGCTTTATTACTTTCACTTAGCCATAAGAGTCCATTGGTGGGGCTAAGTACTAGCCCCTATTGCGTGAACGGCAAACGGGATTACGACGCCTTTGCAACAAGGTTGGTCTAATCCCAGCCCCTCATATAACACGGCATAAATCGTGAACGATTTGTAGTATAACACTAAGTCACCGGATCGCTGACCCGCTCTCGCATATCATGACAGTCAATTTTCGGCTTTCTCTACTGAGGTACTTGACCGGACAAACCAGAAATACAATTGCAATAGTTCTCCCTTTACTACCTTAGCCGAACTTGCGGAACATAAGGTGGCAAACACAGGAGCCGGGCAACCCAACTATAGACCAAAGACATGATTCGGAGCCGATGCATATAGTGCAATATCCGGGATGCCGAATAGTTCCCTATAGGTGTTCAGACTTTTTAAGAATCTGCGGGGCCGAATACAACACCTGGTATGAAGGCCGTGACGAAAACGCGTACGTTGGTCGAAAGCAAGGAGCGAATATGGATTATGATATAATATAAGTACCAAACCAAAGGTGGCGATCATCTGCTTCCTTTATATCTTTATCAGTACATCGGGGGGTGTTTCGACAGACAATTCCATAAATATTGAGGTCATGTTACATGCCTAAAAATTTACATAAGGGAAAGTCTAACACAGGGCCTAAAAATAATGGTTCGAAGAATCCAGTGATGCCCTGACGCACGTCTGCGCCGTTTCTCCTTAGTAACGAATCCTTTGACAGGGGTATTTGATGGTTGTCCATAAAGGAGGGAAAAGCTAGCCTTGAAAGGGTCCCTGATGCAACCATACAGTGGATAGAGCTTTTAATGAACCTGCAGTGAAAAAAATGTATAAGGTCCAAATAGGGTCAAGCCATACTATGGACTTTTTCCGCAGTGTGCCTCCGGCGTTGCCCCAGGGTATCTTAAGTGCATAATTATGTACGTGCGGTACGTAAGCGGTAACCTTATGGGGTAATCGGCAGAAGCCGAACTACTAATCGAGGTCCAGATCTGTCGAGTTATCGCAGTGATGGGCGGACCGGGCTCGTTTAGAGATGTCAGTGGCTTTAATGTCTGACGAATTATTCGGCTTAATGAGGTTGTCATACACCTCGGCTGCAAGGGCCGTGGTGTGCTCTTCAGTACAGAGGGAGTGTTCCGTATTTCCATTGACTGTGATAACGCCACATGGTCCGGGCATTTTAAGCTTCAAATAAGCATAGTGCAGGACTGCATTAAAGTGGGCAAAAGCAGTTCGTCCGAGCAGTGCATGATAGACACTGCAGAAGGGGACAATGTCGAGGATCAGTTCTTCACTTCGGAAATTGTCTGGGGAGTCAAATACTACCTCCAGTGTTAATGAGCCCGTACAACGGGCCTCCACGCCGGGTATCACACCTTTAAAGGTAGTGTTAGTAGGCTTGATTCTTGAGGGGTCAATGCCCATCTTACGGATAGTGTCTTGATAAATCAAGTTGAGACTGCTGCCGCCGTCCATAAGGACTCTAGTGAGATGGTATCCGTTGATGATTGGATCAAGTACTAGGGCGGCCGAACCCCCGCAACGGATACTGGTTGGGTGATCCCTGCGATAAGGTGATCGGACAGGCTGCCCATGGATTAAATTTTGGGGCAACATGCTCTACGGTGTAGACATCCCTTAGTGCGCGCTTGCGCTCCCTTTCGGGAATGTGAGTGACATAGATCATGTTCACTGTTTTCACCTCGGGGGGGAACTGCTTTTGGTCCCCGGTGTTTGGCTGATGGGGCTCATCATCATCCTCGCTTGGAGGTCCCTTTCCCTTGTGTTCGGTATTTAACTTACCGGCCTGTTTGAAAACCCAACAATTTTTGTTGGCGTGGTTAGCAGGCTTGTCAGGTGTGCCATGAATCTGACAGGGCCTCTCAAGGATTTTGTCCAAGTTGTATGGACCGTCCCTGTTGCCTTTGAAAGGTTTCTTTCGTTGACCGGATTTAGAACCACTGAATCCGGCATTGATTGTCATATCATCTGCGTCGTCATTATTACTCTGATGTTTGTTTTTATTGCGGCATGGTCTAGCATTGTTGTCCCTGGCCTCAGAGGTGCCGGGGTCGCCGGAGCTGTTGCTTCTACAAGCTAGCCAGCTATCTTCACCCACGTAAAAATGGGTCATGAGTGCAGTTAAAGCTGCCATGGTCTTCGGCTTTTCCTGCCCGAGGTGTCAGGCGAGCCATTCGTCACGGACGCTGTGTTTGAAGGATGCTAAGGCTTCAGCGTCCGTACAGTCTACGATTTGGTTTGTTTTGATTAGGAACCGACTCCAAAGCTTGCGAGCCGATTGGCTAGGTTGCTAGATTATGTGACTTAGGTCATCAGCATCTGGTGGTCGGACATAAGTGCCCTGAAAGTTGGCCCGGAAAGCATCTTCTAAATCTTCCTAGGTTACAATGGAGTTCTCTGGGAGGCTGTTCAACCAGTGTCGTGCTGGTCCTTTCAGCTTTAGAGGAAGATATTTAATGGCGTGAAGGTCATCTCCACGAGCCATATGAATGTGGAGAAGAAAATCTTCGACCCAGACGGCCGGATCCGTTGTTCCGTCGTACTACTCAATGTTTACGGGTTTGAACCCTTCCAGAAACTGGTGTTGCATTACCTCGTCGGTAAAGCACATAGGGTGTGCGGCACCTCTATACCGTGCAACATCACGGCGGAGATCAGATGAAATCTGAGTTTGGTGCCGGTCCCGAATATTGTAATGTTCATCACACCGGGCTTCATAGCCGTTGTCTCGTGCCGGGGCATGGCCTCTCGATCCATAGATCGATCTGGTCCGACCGGCTTTATTGGCCAGGTCTTGATGTAAATCATATGTATAGCCCGCAGCCGCTGTCTCCTTGCCTCTTCGGCGAGGGGGTGCGGGCTGGTGTTCGGTGAGATGTGTCGTTTTGTCCCATCCATGTGGTGGTTGGTCTGGTTGATCTACATGATTGTATTTTGATGGTATTGGCTCAAGGACTTCATCGTCGAATTGTGGCAGCAGCTTGCGCTTGCGGTAACTTTTTACGGGTCGCTTGGGGCCATACTCCTCAACGGCCTGGACCTTGGTCCACCTTTGATTGAGTGTATCCTGTTCAGCTTTGAGCTGCTGCTGCTTCTTTTTCAGGCTCCACGCGGTGGCGATGAGCTGTCGCTTGAAGCGTTCTTGTTCGAGAGGTTCCTCTGGGATGATAAAATCTTCGTCACCAAGGCTAACATCCTCTTCGCAGACTGGCATATAGTTGATGTCCTCTGAATCTTCATGATCAGTGTGTTCGGGGCTATACTGACCCTCCTCCCTCTCATCCTGTTTGGATGTCTGCTCAATGGGGTCTTCAGGGTCTTCGACATTGTCCGGAGTCTCGTTGTCTCCTGTGCAGGTATTACTATCCCTTGCCCAACGCGATCGTGCGCGGCGCCACTGGCGCCGGCGCTTTGGTGGCTCGTCAACGGGCTTGTCCTTGTCTTCGGTGTCCTCATCGTTACTTTTGTTAGGAGTGTCCACCATGTATACATCATAGGTAGAAGTGGCCATCCAACGCCCTGTGATGGGTGGGATTTGGCCTGATTCGGCGTCGGCATCGTCGTCGATACCGTCGATGTCTTCGGACGTGTAGTCTAGCATATCGGTTAAACCCTCGACAATGGCTATTAAGTGGGTGGTGGGCGTGTCATAAAATTCCCCACTCTCAGCCCCCAGCCCATGTTGGGTGTAGTTCGGAGGCAAAGCTCCCGTAATGGCGAGAGATCGCATTAAGCCCAGTGCCTCGTCTAAAAGCAAAAAAAAGGGTAGGAGTCTGCGGATCTGTAGGGCTGAGCTCGATGATAGACACCTGACCGGGCCCGATCGACGCAGGCCTCGACAGTTCAGAGTTGTCGTCCAGAGGCGAGTCCAAGATCGCATCTTGGTCTTCGGTCGGAAGTTCCATGATAGAAAAGAGTCCGGCGGGGCTGATCCTCCCGTCTTCAGACGATACGACCTGCTCCGGATCTAAGGCAGAGGCGGGCGTGAGTGTGGACCCCTGGACGGGATCTAAGAGTGGATCCTAAGAGCTTCCTTCGTGAGGGCATAGGGTGGCAACCGAGGCCGCGAACCCTTTGAAGATCAGATCTCCTCAGATATCGGCGTCGTAGCTCAGGTTTCTGAACCTGATTTGGTGGTTGGGGGCATAACTGTCAACCTGCTCAAGGTGGTCGGTCGAGTTGGCATGAAGCACAAAGCCGCCGAACACAAAGACCTGTCCGAGGAGAAAGATTTCCATGGACGCAGCATCATCATAAATGAAGAGGTGAGCCATCAATCCTTCTGTCGACAACACAGCGGAGCTCTCAATAAAAGCACCAATGTCGGTGTCAAAATCGGCAGATCTCGGGTAGGGGGAGCCCAAGCTGTATGTCTGAGGATTGATGGTAACAATGATCAAAGGGACACCGTGTTTACCCAGGTTTGGGCCCTCTTGATGGAGGTAAAACCCTACTCCTGCTTGATTATATTCGATGGTTATAGGGGTTACAAGAGTTGATCTACCTCGAGATCGTAGTGGCTAAACCCTAGCTTGGCTAGCCTGTCAATGTTATGATCCTGCCTTCGGTCTAGACCCTCTGGTTTATATAGATATCGGAGGGGCCTAGGGTTGTACAAAGTCGGTTTTACAGAAAGGACATAGTATATCTAGACACCTAAACTTGCCATTCACGCATACGAAAGTCCCAACCGGACACGAGAGGTGGTCTTCTTCCTTGTATCTTGACAGCCCATTAGTTCGACCCACATTGAATAGACTGGACGCTCGAGGACCCCTTAGTCCAGGACTCCCTCAGAGTGCTCCTACTTCCATCATCATAGCTGTCACTAGGGCTTGAACCCTCACTGAGATCAACATTCTGTTTTGACCTATTCTAGCTATCACTGGCTTTTGACCTCTTAGCAAAGCTGACCCTGTGAATAGATGGGTATGGGCAAAGTAGATGAGTATCACGAAAAGCAAATAGTTTTTCAAAAATTTGAGTCCAAACTTTTGTTTTAGTATTCCACAGAAAGCATTTTAGAGCTACCAATTTGATCATCTTGGTGACACCGAAGCATTCACAGAACCTAAACACACAATATCAGTCAGACTGAGTTTTGTGATTTGGTGGCTCCGAGATGCTAGGGTTTCACTAAGATCTTACTTTCGATCTCACCAATAAGTATGTTTCAGTGGCACCGAGTTGTACTTGTGCAATGGCCAGCGCTAATCGGTGGGACCAAAAAATTCATTTTGGTCGGTCCGAGATGATTTCGGTGGAAATATAACCCTAATTTTTTCATCAAATCTATTCTAATGGATTTGTCTGGTGGATAGAATTATTTCAAAAATGTGGCAAGAAGCACGACATTTTCCTTGTGCATTGAATCAGACGTGGAAAGCATGAGGAGATCGAATCGTACCCTAACTTGGTGACGATCCTCTACAGTGGCAACGATGGAGGAGATTGTCGTTGACGGCGACGGATGATACATCTCCAATGTATCTATAATTTTTTATTGTTCCATGCTATTACATTATTTGTTTTGGATGTTTTATATGCATTAATATGCTATTTTATATTATTTTTGGGACTAACAAATTAACCAAGAGCCCAGTGTCAGTTTCTGTTTTTTTCCTTGTTTTTGAGCTTCACAGAAAAGGAATACCAAACGGAGTCCAAACGGAATAAATCTTCCGCTATGATTTTTCTTGGACCAGAAGACACCCAGGAGACTTGGAGTTCAAGTCAGAAGAGCGACGAGGCGGCGACAAGGGTGGACGGCGCACCCAGGGGGTAGGGCGTGCCCCCTACCTTGTGGGCCCCTCATGACCCTCCGACCTAGTTCTGCCTCCTATATATTCACATATATTCCCAAACCACCAAAAGCATCCAGGAAAACATTTTCCACCTCCGCAACCTTCTGTTCCCGTGAGATCCCATCTTGGGGCCTTTTCCGGCATCCTGTCGGAGGGGGATTCGGTCACGGAGGGCATCTACATCAACCCTATTGCCCTTCCGATGAAGAGTGAGTAGTTTACCTCAGACCTACGGGTGCAAAGCTAGTAGCTAGATGGCTTCTTCTCTATCTTTGATTCTCAATAGCATGTTCTCCTCGATGTTCTTGGAGATCTATCCGATGTAATCTTCTTTTGCGGTGTGTTGATCCGATGAATTATGGATTTATGATCAGCTTATCTATGAATATTATTTGAATCTTCTCTGAATTCTTATATGCATGATTTGATATCTTTGTATTTCTCTTTGAATTATCTGTTTGGTTTGGCTAACTAGATTGGTTTTTCTTGCAATGGGAGAGGTGCTTAGATTTGGGTTCAATCTTGCGATGTCCTCACCCAGTGACAAAGTAGGGGTTGCGAGGCGTGTATTGTATTGTTGCCATCGAGTATAAAAAGATGGGGTTTACATCATATTGCTTGAGTTTATTACTCTACATCATGTCATCTTACTTAATGTGTTGCTTTGTTCTTTATGAACTTAATACTCTAGATGCAGGCAGGAGTCGGTCGATGTGTGGAGTAATAGTAGTAGATGCAGGCAGGAGTCAGTCTACTTGACACAGACGTGATGCCTATATTACATAATCATTGCCTTGGATATCATCATAACTTTGCGCTTTTCTATCAATTGCCCGACAGTAATTTATTCACCCATCGTATTATTTGCCTTCAAGAGAGAAGCCTCTAGTGAAATCTAGGGCTCCCGGTCTATTTTCCATCATATTAGTTTCCGATCTACTATTTTGCAATCTTTTATTTT
>NC_057807.1:188787093-188826416 GCF_018294505.1 Triticum aestivum
TTGACAACCCCTTTATCACATTGGGTGCAAGTGTTTGATTGCTTTTGCAGGTATTGGTGATTTGCGTGTTCTTCTCCTACTGTATTGATACCTTGGTTCTTAACTGAGGGAAATACTTATCTCTACTTTGCTGCATCACCTTTCCTCTTCAAGGGAAAAACCAACGCAAGCTCAATAAGTAGCAGGAAGAATTTCTAGCGTCGTTGCCGAGGAGATCTACGCCAAGTCAAGATCCACATCAAGCCTACCAAGTACCCATCATAAACTCTCATCTCTTGCATTACATTATTCGCCATTTGCCTCTCATTTTTCTCTCCCCCACTTCTAAAACAATTTTCAAAAAGATTTGCCCTTTTATTCGCCTTCTTTCCATATGCCTCTTTGCTCATTTGCTATCTTTGCTCATGTTGCCATGTGCCCTCTATTTGCATGCATCTTTGCTTGCTAAAAATCTATTGATACGGATCCACTTAAAGTTTTGTACTTGGATCATCTTCGATCCATATGTGCCCGTGCTGAAACCCCAACTAGTTTAGTTGAGGCAAAATCTTTAGATGAGCATGCTCATTTCATGCGTCACTGTTTGTCTGAAAAAGGGAGACTATTGTGGAATCAAATAAATTGTTTGCTATGTTATGCTTGGAATCTTTGTGAAATTTGTGATTTTACTTGTTGCTCTAAGAACCCTAAAAAACACCTTCCCTACCTCTATGAGTTTAATGATAACGAAATCTTATCTTCTTATGAAAAGGGTGTTTACAGTTACTATGATATCGAGCAAATTGAAGAATTTGTTGCTTTTAAGGGTGCTTATGAAGTTGCTTCTTTGATTGAAAAGTATGATATTACTCTCTACAAATTTGAAAATTTTGACATACTTAAATATTGCTATGAAAACTATGCTCATAATGTCCATGTCAAAGAGTTTATTGAGAGAATGACTGTGGCTTTGGAAGAAAATAATGATATGCATGAA
Organism: Triticum aestivum; assembly: GCF_018294505.1. NCBI lineage: Eukaryota > Viridiplantae > Streptophyta > Magnoliopsida > Poales > Poaceae > Triticum > Triticum aestivum. The sequence continues at coordinate 188,788,070 of NC_057807.1, forward strand.
TCTATAGATAATTATGATTCCGATGATTTGATTTAAATATCCTTTTATGAACATGATGCTTGCTATTCTTATGGCCATGATGCCAATATTTATGGAGATGAATTTGCTATAGTTCCTTATGTTAAACATGAGATTGTTTCTATAGCACCCATACTTGATAGTTCCTTGAATCAAAAGCATGATTGCAGTGATGTTATTATAAATTCTATTAGTGTCAATTATGCTAATAATATGCAAAATCCCAAGCTTGGGGATGCTAGTTTTGCTATGTCCGCTACTTATTGCAATGATCATGATTAGGGTGACAATCTTCTTATGATCTAGAAAATTTATTTAAGCCTCATGATGAATATGTTTGATATAATATAAAAAGTGGGTTTGGAAGAGTTTCAACTTTAGTAAATAATTATTCCACTACTTTGGAGATTGATAAATCTTATGAAAATTTTGATAAAAGTTGGCTTGGATGGGTCATCATTTTTTTATGATAATCCCACTATTTTGGAAGAGTGTCAACTTTGCATGCATGTGGATCATGTAGAGAATATGCCTTGTGATAGCTATATTGTGGAATTTGAGTATTATCCCACATGTAATTATTATGAGAGAGGAAAATATGATTGTAGAAATTTTCATGTTACAAAATTACCTCTCGTTATGTTGAGATAGCTATTGTTCCTTTCTTCTTCCTTGCATATGCTAGTTTTTGTTTGCCTTGATAATTTGTTTGCTTATAAGATTCCTATTCATAGGAAGTATGTTAGACTTAGATGTGTTTTTCACCTGCTATATGATGCTCTCTTTGTGCTTCAATTCTTGTCTTTCATGTGAGCACCATTAAAATTATCAATGCCTAGCTAGGGGCGTTAAACAATAGCGCTTGTTGGGAGGCAACCCAATTTTATATTTGTTCTTGCTTTTTAGGTTCTGTTTTGCAAAAAAAAATCATCTATCCTCTGGTTAGATGTGTTTTTGTGTTTTAATTAGTGTTTGTGCCAAGTAAGACCTTTGGGATAGCTTACAGTGATAGTTGATTTGATCTTGCTGAAAAATAGAAACTTTTGCACTCAGTATTATAATTCTCATTTTTAAGAGAAGCGTGATAAAATACTGATTATTTTTGAAGAGGATTAAGATACAAATTGCCTTTGTTGTCCTAATTTTTCAGAATTTTTGGAGTCACAGAAGTATTTGAGAGTTACAGATTACTACAGATTGTTCTATTTTTGACATATTCTGTTTTATTTGTGTTATTTGCTTATTTTGATGAATCTATGGGTAGTATCAGTGGGTATGAACCATGGAGAAGTTGGAATACAGTAGATATTACGCCAATTTAAATAAAGATTGAGTTCACAACAGTACCATAAGTGGCGATTTATTTTCTTATACTAACGGATCTCATGAGATTTTCTGTTGGGTTTTGTGTTGTGAAGTTTCCAAGTGTTGGGTAAGGATTTGATGGACTATGGAATAAGGAGTGTCAAGAGCCTAATCTTGGGGAAGCCCAAGGCACCCCAAGGTAATATTCAAGGACAACCAAGAGCCTAAGCTTGGGGATGCCCCGAAAGGCATCCCCTCTTTCGTCTTCGCCTATCGGTAACTTTACTTGAGACTATATTTTTATTCACCACATCATATGTGTTTTGCTTGGAGCGTCTTGTATGATATGAGCCTTTGCCTTTTAGTTTGCCACAAACATCCTTGTTATACACACCTCTTTAGAGGGACATGCATGAATCGTGATTTATTAGAATACTCTATGTGCTTCACTTATATCTTTTGAGCTGGGCAATTTTGCTCTAGTGCTTCACTTATATCTTTTTAGAGCACGGTGGTGGTTTTATTTTATAGAAATTGTTGAACTCTCATGCTTCACTTATATTATTTTGAGAGTCTTTCTAAACAACATGGTAATTTGCTTTGGTTATGAATTTAGTCCTAACATGATAGACATCCAAGAGGGGTATAATAAAAACTTTCACATAAAGTGCATTGAATACTATGAGAAGCTTGATTCGTTATGATTGTTTTGAGATATGAGGATGATAATATTAGAGTCATGCTAGTGAGTAATTATGATTGTAGAAATACTTGTGTTGAAGTTTGTGATTCCTGTAGCATGCACGTATGGTGAACCGTTATGTAACGAAGTTGGAGCATGATGTATTCTTTGATTGTCTTCCTTATGAGTGGCGATCGAGGACGAGCGATGGTCTTTTCCTACCAATCTATCCCCCTAGGAGCATTCCTGTAATACTTTGTTTCGATGACTAATAGATTTTTGCAATAAGTATGTGAGTTATTTATGACTAATGTTGAGTCCATGGATTATACGCACTCTCACCTTCCCCCATTGCTAGCCTCTCTAGTGCCGCACAACTTTCGCCGGTACCATACACCCACCATATACCTTCCTTAAAACAGACACCATATACCTACCTATTATGGCATTTCCATAGCCATTCCGAGATATATTGCCATGCAACTTTCCACCGTTCCATTTATTATGACACATCACATCATTGTCATATTGCTTCGCATGATCATGTAATTGACATCATATTTGTGGCAAAGCCACCATTCATCATTTTTATACATGTCGCTCTTGAGTCATTGCACGTCCCAATACACCGCTGGAGGCATTCATATAGAGTCATATTTTGTTCTAAGTATCGAGTTGTAATTCTTGAGTTGTAAGTAAATAAAAGTGTGATGATCTTCATTATTAGAGCATTGTCCCATGTGAGAAAAATAAATAAAAGAGGCCAAATAAGTCAACAAAAAAAGAGGCCAAAGAAGCCAAACAAAAAAAGAAGAGAGAAAAGAGAGAAAGGGCAATGTTACTATCCTTTTTCAACACTTGTGCTTCAAAGTAGCACCGTGATCTTCATGATAGAGAGTCTCCTATGTTGTCACTTTCATATACTAGTGGGAATTTTTCATTATAGAACTTGGCTTGTATATTCCAACGATGAGCTTCCACAAATTTCCCTAGGTCTTCGTGAGCAAGCAAGTTGGATGCACACCCACTTAGTTTCTTTTTTTGAGCTTTCATAAACTTATAGCTCTAGTGCATCTGTTGCATGGCAATCCGATATCTATTGATGGGCATATCCATAGCCCTTTGATACGCCTAGTTGATGTGAGACTATCTCCTTCTTTTTGTCTTCTCCACAACCACCATATTCTATTCCACCTATAGTGCTATGTCCATGGCTCACGCTCATGTATTGCGTGAAAGTTGAAAAGGTTTGAGAACATCAAAAATATAAAACAATTGCTTGGCTTGACATCGGGGTTGTGCATGATTTGAATATTTTGTGTGATGAAGATGGAGCATAGCCAGAATATATGATTTTGTAGGGATAGCTTTCTTTGGCCATGTTATTTTGAGAAGACATGATTGCTTTCTTAGTATGCTTGAAGTATTATCGTTTTTATGTCAATATTAAACTTTTGTTTTGAATCTTATGGATCTGCCACAATAAAGAAAATTACATGGATAAATATGTTAGGTAGCATGCCACATAAAAAATTCTGTTTTTATCATTTACCTACTCGAGGACGAGCATGAATTAAGCTTGGGGATGCTTGATACGTCTCCAACGTATCTATAATTTTTATTGTTCCATGCTATTATATTATCTGTTTTGGATGTTTTATATGCATTAATATGCTATTTTATATTATTTTTGGGACTAAACAATTAACCTAGAGCCCAGCGTTTGTTTCTGTTTTTTCCTTATTTTTGAGCTTCGCAGAAAAGGAATACCAAACGGAGTCCAAACGGAATAAAATTTTCGCGATGATTTTTCTTGGACCAGAAGACACCCAGGAGACTTCGAGTTCAAGTCAGAAGAGCCATGAGGCGACGACAAGGGTGAAGGCGCGCCTAGGGGGTAGGGCGTGCCCCCTACCTTGTGGGCCCCTTGTGACCCCTCCTGACCTAGTTCTGCCTCCTATATATTCACATATATTCCCAAACCACTAAAAGCATCCACAAAAACATTTTTCCACCGCTGCAACCTCCTGTTTCCGTGAGATCCCATCTTGGGGCCTTTTCCGACATCCTGCTGGAGGGGGATTCGATCATAGAGGGCATACACATCAACCCTATTGCCCTTCCGATGAAGCATGAGTAGTTTACCTCAGACCTATGGGTCCATAGCTAGTAGCTAAATGCCTTCTTCTCTCTCTTTGATTCTCAATAGCATGTTCTCCTCGATGTTCTTGGAGACCTATCCGATGTAATCTTGTTTTGCGGTGTGTTTGTCAAGATCCGATGAATTGTGGATTTATGATCAGCTTATCTATGAATATTATTTGACTCTTCTCTGAATTCTTATATGCATGATTTGATATCTTTGTATTTCTGTTTGAATTATCGTTTGGTTTGGCTAACTAGATTGGTTTTTCTTGCAATGTGAGAGGTGCTTAGGTTTGGGTAGGGTTAGCGAGGCACGTATTGTATTGTTGCCATCGAGGATAAAAAGATGGGGTTTACATCATATTGCTTGAGTTTATTCCTCTATATCATGTAATCTTACTTAAAGCATTGCTTTGTTCTTTATGAACTTAATACTCTAGATGCAGGCAGGAGTCAGTCGATGTGTGGAGTAATAGTAGTAGATGCAGGAAGGAGTCGGTCTACTTGACACGGACGTGATGCCTATATTACATAATCATTGCCTTGGATATCATCATAACTTTGCGCTTTTCTATCAATTGCTCAACAGTAATTTGTTCACCCATCGTATTATTTGCCTTCAAGAGAGAAGCCTCCAGTGAAACCTATGGCCCCGGGTCTATTTTTCGTCATATTAGTTTTCGATCTACTATTTTGCAATCTTTTATTTTTAGATCTATAAACCAAAAACCCCAAAATATTTTATCTTTTGTTTAGTTTTATTTATCTATCTCTATCAGATCTCACCTTTGCAAGTGACCGTGAAGAGATTGACAACCCTTGTATCGCGTTGGGTGCAAGTGTTTGATTGTTTGTGTAGGTATTGGTGATTTGCGCGTTCTTCTCCTACTGGATTGATACCTTGGTTCTTAACTGAGGGAAATACTTATCTCTACTTTGTTGCATCACCCTTTCCTCTTCAAGGGAAAAACTAACACAAGCTCAAGAAGTAGCAGTGGAGTCCTGCGGCGGAGACGCATAAGAAACGACGGCGATGATCCGGAGACAAAGGGGGCGACAGCAATGGGGTGCGGGCGCGTGACGTTTGAAGAACTTTTCAACCGTACGGGCCGCTGATATATATACCCATGTACCGTCAGTGGCACCGAGTGGAACGAATCTGTGGCACCGAGATGTGAAACTGCGTGCAGTTACAGCAACTCGGTGAGAGCGAGTCGGCCTAATCGGTAGCACTGAGATTGAAAACCTAGATCAGTCTAATGCTTTTGGTGTGACCGAGTTTGGGTGAATTGGTCTGACTAAAATGCAGTAGAGGGTTTTGGAAGGCAGCCCTTGACAGATCGGTAGCTCCGAGTGCTCCTCACCTGGATGGTCCGAAAAAATACTTGTTTAATTTTTGTGATATAGCATGAATAGAGTTTGAGACAAGAATAACATAGATATCTAAAGAAAGTTCTTAGGCATTCTTGACTATCCATTTGGCCAATAAAAACCAAGACAATCAAAACAACAAACGGATGTCCTTGAATGGATAAAATATGCAACCAACATACTCACACAGTAAGATAACAAATGAAGCATGTGTCAAAGCATGCACAAACAATTCTAGCATCTATCCAACAATTGGCGATGACTAGGTCATCTATATATGAGTATATTGACTTAGGAGTCAAATGAGAACATTTGATCATAGGTCATACTCATCGTTTAAGCACAAGTGGGGTTACCACACTTACATAAAGCATTAGTGTGTTCACATCATTAGAGTTGCTTTAGCTCAATTATTAGAGCAAAGCTCCCCCTACATGTGATATCCCCCCTAAGAGGGATGAACTAACCTTGGGTTTTGTCGATGATGACTTCATGTAGATAGTGAAGATGTGGATGCTCAATGTTGATGTAGATCATTTGGAGCAATGCCTTGGAGTGTTGCACTTTCAATACCTACATGGGTTCGTCCCACAAGGAACATACAAGGATATCCATAGACATGGAGTGAATTGCACATATGATTATGTCCATGAAAACATTAGGTTACCTTGTCCCTTGTCTTACCAACAAGATGGTTTGTGACTCCATGAACTAGTGCGAGATATGAAAGTTGATTGCACAAGTCCTTGCCAAAATGAATATGAGTGAAGTATGTTGGCGGAGTCACCCTCAAGAACACTCTAGTTATTTTTCCTTGGGATCCACATCAACTTTATGGGAATTCTTGGAGATGTAGTTGTACTTGATGAAGTAGAGCTTGACATAGTCTTGGGAACCCACTTGACCATGGCCTTAGGAGCTTCTTCAAATGAGTCAATATCTTCTTGAAGCTTGTCCTTGCCCTTTAGCTTGTGGTCTTGTGGTGGAAGATCATCTCGAGCTTGTGTTCCCTCAAAAGAAGTGGGGTCATACTTCTCTTGTTGGGGAACAAACTTCATCTTGGGGTATTCATCTTCTTCCCATTCAACTCCATTGGCATTGAACTTCTGTTCAAAACCAATTCCTTGATTCTTTCGGCGCCTTCCTAGCTTGGGTACAATTTCCTCAAATTGCTTACTCCTGGCAAGGCTCTTGTAAACATTTCTCTATAATTCCCTTCAATAAGCTATTTTCTTGCTCAAGTGTAACTTGGGTAAGAGAATCATTAGTGGAATCAAGAGAACTACTAGAAGCAACAATATTGGATTTAGCATGATTATTGTTACTACTAGAAGAAGAATCTTTCTTGTTCTTGTTGCTAGATTTTACTTGTGGCATATAAGTAGACAAGAGGAGACGTTTGGCAATGTAAGAAGAACTCTTCTTTCGAAGATCATCACTAATAGCTTTTAGGAACTCATGCTCTTGCTCTAAATTTAGCTTCTCGGAGTGTAGCTTCTCATGAGTCCTTAGGAGCTCTCTATGATCCTCTTGAGTTGTTTCATGAGCTAACTTAAGAGTGTTTAGTTCTTTAGTTAGATGCTCAATCTCCTTCTTATCATTGTCATTCGTTTCATCTTGATTAGCATGATTACTAGCAAGTTCATCATAGTTTTATCACTAATTTTTTCAACAAGTAAATCATCATCACCTAGTAAATCGCTATCAAAATCAAGATACTCGGGGTGTGATACCTTGGGGCCTTTAGCCATGAAGCATCTTCCAATTCCTTCATTTGATGAGTCAAATATGTCGTAGGAGTTGGATGATACTAGTGCAAGACTAGCGACACCTTCATCTTGAGTATAGTCGGAGTTGGAGTGATAGCTTCTCTCATAGTAGTTGTTGGAGTTGGAATCGGATGCCCATTCACCAACGTGAGCTTGGTGTCTTCGTATTGTGTAGCTCTTTGATGACTTGTCTCTCCTTTTTGAATCCTTGCTTCTACAAGAAGGTATTCTTTCATAATGATCATCTCTACTCCTTCTCTCTCTTGGAGGTGATTCATCTCTTATACTTCTCCTTTTTGGTGAATCTTCTCTTTTCTTGTAGGGAGCCGTACACTCATTGGAGTAGTGTCCGGGTCTTCCACAATTGAAGCAATTACGATCACGACTAGAAGATCTTTTTGTCATTGTAGGGCCTTGACTTGGATCTTCTTGATGTCTACTACGCAACCTTCTTCTTGTAGCTGTTGTTGGGCCTCCAAGTGCAGAGGTTTGTAGGAAAGTAGCAAATTTCCCTCAAGTGGATGACCTAAGGTTTATCAATCCGTGGGAGGCGTAGGATGAAGATGGTCTCTCTCAAACAACCCTGCAACCAAATAACAAAGAGTCTGTTGTGTCCCCAACACACCCAATACAATGGCAAATTGTATAGGTGCACTAGTTCGGCTAAGAGATGGTGATACAAGTGTAATATGGATAGTAGATATAGGTTTTTGTAATCTGAAATTATAAAAACAGCAAGGTAACTAATGATAAAAGTGAGCATAAACGGTATTGCAATGCTAGGAAACAAGGCCTAGGGTTCATACTTTCACTAGTGTAAGTTCTCTCAACAATAATAACATAACTGGATCATATAACTATCCCTCAACATGCAACAAAGAGTCACTCCAAAGTCACTAATAGCGGAGAACAAACGAAGAGATTATGGTAGGGTACGAAACCACCTCAAAGTTATCCTTTCTGATCGATCTATTCAAGAGTCCGTAGTAAAATAACACGAAGTTATTCTTTCCGTTCGATCTATCATAGAGTTCGTACTAGAATAACACCTTAAGACACAAATCAACCAAAACCCTAATGTCACCTAGATACTCCGTTGTCACCTCAAGTATCCGTGGGTATGATTATACGATATGCATCACACAATCTCAAATTCATCTATTCAACCAACACAAAGAACTTCAAAGAGTGCCCCAAAGTTTCTACCGGAGAGTCAAGACAAAAACGTGTGCCAACCCCTATGCATAAGTTCATTGAACCCGCAAGTTGATCACCAAAACATAAATCAAATAGATTATGTGAATATCCCATTGTCACCACAGATAAGCACGGCAAGACATACATCAAGTGTTCTCAAATCCTTAAAGACTCAATCCGACAAGATAACTTCAAAGGGAAAACTCAGTCCATTACAAGAGAGTAGAGGGGGAGAAACATCATAAGATCCAACTATAATAGCAAAGCTCGCGATACATCCAGATCGTATCACCTCAAGAACACGAGAGAGAGAGAGAGAGAGAGAGAGAGAGAGAGATCAAACACATAGCTACTGGTACATACCCTCAGCCCCGAGGGTGAACTACTCCCTCCTCGTCATGGAGAGTGCCGGGGTGATGAAGATGGACACCAGTGAGGGATCCCCCCCTCCGTCAGGGTGCCGGAACAGGGTCCTGATTGGTTTTTGGTGGCTACAGAGGCTTGCGGTGGCGAAACTCCCAATCTATTGTTCTCCTCGATGTTTTTAGGGTATATGGGGATATATAGGCGAAAGAAGTCAGTCAGGGGAGCCACGAGGGGCCCACGAGGGTGGGGGCGCCCAGGGGAGGTGGGCGTGCCTCCCTGCCTCGTGGCCACCTCGAAGCTTCCCTTACTTGCACTCCAAGTGCCCTAGATTGGTTCCGTTCCAAAAATAACTTTCCCGAAGGTTTCATTCCATTTGGACTCTGTTTGATATTCCTTTTCTTCGAAACAGTGAAATAGGCAAGAAAACAGCAATATGGGCTGGGCCTCCGCTTAATACGTTAGTCCCAAAAATAATATAAAAGTGCTTAGTAAAGCCCATAAACATCCAAATCAGATAATATAATAGCATGAATGCTTCAAAAATTATAGATACGTTGGAGATGTATCAACATCCCCAAGCTTAATTCCTGCTCGTCCTCGAGTAGGTAAATGATAAAAGAAAGAATTTATGAAGTGTGAATGCTAGCAGGTGCACAAGTTTGATCAATGATAATTTCAATCACCTTTTCTAGCATGATTATATGTCATAACAGTAGTTCATCTCATAAAACTTCTCAAGATCAAGTAACAAGCTATTCACATGTTAAAGCATAGACCATAAACTTTCTTGAAAACTAGCAAACTTCATTCTCAGTCATCAAACAATTACAATTCATCTTATTTTCAGGAAGGGTCTATGTCAGAGCTTCGATTTAGCAAACTCCACATACTCAACTATTATATAGTCTTCCATGATTGCTACCACTCAAAGCATATTCTTAGAACAAATAGCATCCATCGAACACAGAGAAAGATAGGGGCTTAGTGTTTCGCCTCCCAACTCACTTATCATATAGATAATTGTCAACAATAATAATTCATGATCAAATATATTTGCATGGCCATATATGCTTAGATCTTTCCCCAACACACGATGCTTACCAACTAAAGAGTAGGTAGGAATGAGAAGGAATACTGCTGACTCTTGCATAAAAGTAAAAGATAGGCCCTTCACAGAGGGAAGCCGGGATTTGCAGAGGTGCCAGAGCTCAATTTTGAAATAGAGATGAAAATAATTTTGAGAGGTATGCTTTCATTGTCAACATAACAACCAAGAGTTCCCAATATCTTCCATACTACATACATTATAGGCGGTTCCCAAATAGAATGGTAAAGTTTTTACTCCCCCTCCACCAACAATCATCAATACATGGCTTGCCCGAAACAACGGGTGCTTCCAACTAACATCAATCCTGGGGGAGTTTTGTTTGCAATTATTTTTGATTTGATTTTGATCTTTTGATCATGGGACTGGGCATCCCAGTTACTACCCATTTTTCTCGTGAATGATGAGCGGCGTCCACTCATCGTGAGAATAACCCACCTAGCATGGAAGATACTGACAGCCCCTAGTCGCTACATGAGCGATTTGGGCATGCAAAACAGATTATTAGTTGAAGGTTTAGAGTTTGGCACATGCAAATTTACTTGGAATGGCAGGTAAATACCGCATATAGGTAGGTATGTGTTGGGGAACGTAATAATTTCAAAAAATTTCCTACGCACACGCAAGGATCATCGTGATGCATAGCAATGAGAGGGGAGAGCGTTGTCCACGTACCCTCGTAGACCGAAAGCGGAAGTGTTAGAACAACGCGGTTGATGTAGTCGTACGTCTTCACGATTTGACCGATCCAAGTACCGAACGTACCGCACCTCCGAGTTCAGCACACGTTCAGCTCGATGACGATCCCCGGACTCCGATCCAGCAGGGTGTCGAGGATGAGTTCCGTCAGCACGATGGCGTGGTGATGGTAATGATGTTCTACCGACGCAGGGCTTCGCCTAAGCACCGCTACGATATGACCGAGGTGGAATATGGTGGAGGGGGGCACCGCACACGGCTAAGGAACGATCACGAAGATCAACTTGTGTGTCATGGGGTGCCCCCCTGCCCCCGTATATAAAGGAGGGAGAGGGGAGGTGTGGCCGGCCCCTAGGGGTGCGCCTGGAGGAGTCCTACTCCCACCAGGAGTAGGACTCCCCCTCTTGCCTTGTTGGAGAAGGAAGGGGGAAGGAGGAAAGAGGAAAGGGGGGCGCCCCCCCCCTTCCTTGTCCTATTCGGACTAGGGGGAGGGGGCGCGCGGCCTGCCCTGGCCGGCCCTCTTCTTCTCCCTTAGGGCCCATGTAGGCCCATTAACCCCCGGGGGGTTCCGGTAACCCCCCGGTACTCCGGTAAAATCCCGATTTCACCCGGAATGATTCCGATATCCAAATATAGGCTTCCAATATATCAATCTTTATGTCTCGACCATTTCGAGACTCCTCGTCATGTCCGTGATAACATCCGGGACTCCGAACAACCTTCGGTACATCAAAACTTATAAACTCATAATATAACTGTCATCGTAACGTTAAGCGTGTGGACCCTATGGGTTCGAGAACTATGTAGACATGACCTAGAACTGTTTCTGGTCAATAACCAATAGCGGAACCTGGATGCTCATATTGGCTCCTACATATTCTACGAAGATCTTTATTGGTCAAACCGCATAACAACATACGTTGTTCCCTTTGTCATCGGTATGTTACCTGCCCGAGATTCGATCATCGGTATCCAATACCTAGTTCAATGTCGTTACCGGCAAGTCTCTTTACTCGTTATGTAATGCATCATTCCGTAACTAACTCATTAGATACATTGCTTGCAAGGCTCATAGTGATGTGCTTTACGAGAGGGCCCAGAGATACCTCTCCGACAATCGGAGTGACAAAACCTAATCTCGAAATACGCCAACTCAACATGTACCTTTGGAGACACCTGTAGAGCTCCTTTATAATCACCCAGTTACGTTGTGACGTTTGGTAGCACACAAAGTGTTCCTCCGGTAAACGGGAGTTGCATAATCTCATAGTTGTAGGAACTTTGTATAAGTCATGAAGAAAGTAATAGCAACATACTAAACAATCAAATGCTAAGCTAACGGAATGGGTCAAGTCAATCACATCATTCTTCTAATGATGTGATCCCGTTAATCAAATGACAACACATGCCTATGGTTAGGAAACACAACCATCTTTGATTAATGAGCTAGTCAAGTAGAGGCATACTAGTGACGTTAAGTTTGTCTATGTAATCACACATGTATTATGTTTCCGGTTAATACAATTCTAGCATGAATAATAAACATTTATCATGATATGAGGAAATAAATAATAACTTTATTATTGCCTCTAGGGCATATTTCCTTCAGTCTCCCACTTGCACTAGAGTCAATAATCTAGATTACACAGTAATGATTCTAACCCCCATGGAGTCTTGGTGCTGGTCATGTTTTGCTCGTGGAAGAGGCTTAGTCAATGGGTCTGCAACATTCAGATCCGTATGTATCTTGCAAATCTCTATGTCTCCCACCTGGACTTGGTCCCGGATGTGCTTGGTCCTCTTGTGAAATATGGATTCCTTCGCCAAGGCAATTGCACCAGTATTGTCACAGAAGATCTTCATTGGTCCCGATGCACTAGGTATGACACCTAGATCGGAAATGAACTCCTTCATCCAGACTCCTTCATTTGCTGCTTCCGAAGCAGCTATGTACTCCGCTTCGCATGTAGATCCCGCCACGACGCTTTGTTTAGAACTGCACCAACTTACAGCTCCATCGTTTAATAAAAACATGTATCCGGTTTGTGATTTAGAATTGTCCGGATCAGTGTCAAAGCTTGCATTGACGTAACCATTTACGACTAGCTCTTTGTCACCTCCATAAACGAGAAACATATCCGTAGTCCTTTTCAGGTATTTCAGGATATTCTTGACCACTGTCCAGTGATCCACTCCTGGATTACTTTGGTACCTACCTGCCAAGCTTATTGCTAAGCATACGTCAGGTCTGGTACACAACATTGCATACATGATAGAGCCTATGGCTGAAGCATAGGGAACATCTTTCATTTTCTCTCTATCTTCTGCTGTGGTCGGGCATTGAGTCTGACTCAACTTCACACCTTGTAACATGGGCAACAACCCTTTCTTTGCCTGATCCATTTTGAACTTTTTCAAAACTTTATCAAGGTATGTGCTTTGTGAAAGTCCAATTAAGCGTCTTGATCTATCTCTATAGATCTTTATGCCCAATATGTAAGCAGCTTCACCGAGGTCTTTCATTGAAAAACTTTTATTCAAGTATCCCTTTATGCTATCCAGAAATTTTATATCATTTCCAATTAACAATATGTCATCTACATATAATATCAGAAATGCTACAGAGCTCCCACTCACTTTCTTGTAAACACAGGCTTCTCCAAAAGTCTGTATAAAACCATACGCTTTGATCACACTATCAAAATGTTTATTCCAACTCCAAGATGCTTGCACCAGTCCATAAATAGAACGCCGGAGCTTGCACATTTTGTTAGCACCTTTTGGATCGACAAAACCTTCCGGTTTCATCATATACAACTCTTCTTCCAGAAATCCATTCAGGAATGCAGTTTTGACATCCATTTGCCAAATTACATAATCATAAAATGCGGCAATTGCTAACATGATTCGGACAGACTTAAGCATCGCTATGGGTGAGAAAGTCTCATCATAGTCAACCCCTTGAACTTGTCGAAAACCTTTCGCAACAAGTCGAGCTTTGTAGACAGTTACATTACCATCAGCGTCGGTCTTCTTCTTGAAGATCCATTTATTCTCGATGTCTTGCCGATCATCGGGCAAGTCAACCAAAGTCCATACTTTGTTCTCATACATGGATCCCATCTCAGATTTCATGGCTTCAAGCCATTTTGCGGAATCTGGGCTCATCATCGCTTCCTCATAGTTCATAGGTTCGCCATGGTCAAGTAACATGACTTCCAGAATAGGATTACTGTACCACTCTGGCGCGGATCTTACTCTGGTAGACCTACGAGGTTCAGTAGTAACTTGATCTGAAGTTTCATGATCAATATCATTAGCTTCCTCACTGATTGGTGTAGTTATCACAGGAACTGGTTCTTGTGATGAACTACTTTCCAACAAGGGAGCAGGTACAGTTACCTCATCAAGTTCTACTTTCCTCCCACTCACTTCTTTCGAGAGAAACTCCTTCTCTAGAAAGGATCCGAATTTAGCAACGAAAATCTTGCCCTCAGATCTGTGATAGAAGGTGTACCCAATAGTATCTTTTGGGTATCCTATGAAGACACATTTCTCCAATTTGGGTTCGAGCTTATCTGGTTGAAGTTTCTTCACATAAGCATTGCAGCCCCAAACTTTAAGAAACGACAACTTTGGTTTCTTGCCAAACCACAGTTCATAAGGCGTCATCTCAACGAATTTTGATGGTGCCCTATTTAACGTGAATGCGGTCGTATCTAAAGCATAACCCCAAAACGATAGCAGTAAATCAGTAAGAGACATCATAGATCGCACCATATCTAGTAAAGTACCATTACGACGTTCGGACACACCATTTCGTTGTGGTGTTCCGGGTGGCGTGAGTTGCGAAACTATTCCGCATTGTTTCAAATGTAAACCAAACTCGCAACTCAAATATTCTCCTCCACGATCAGATCGTAGAAATTTTATTTTCTTGTTACGATGATTTTCCACTTCACTCTGAAATTCTTTGAACTTTTCAAATGTTTCAGACTTGTGTTTCATCAAGTAGATATACCTATATCTGCTCAAATATCTGTGAAGGTGAGAAAATAACGATACCCGCCGCGAGCTTCAATATTCATTGGACCACATACATTAGTATGTATGATTTCCAATAAATCAGTTGCTCGCTCCATAGTTCCGGAGAACGGCGTTTTAGTCATCTTGCCCATGAGGCACAGTTCGCAAGTACCAAGTGATTCATAATCAAGTGATTCCATAAGTCCATCAGTATGGAGTTTCTTCATGCGCTTTACACCGATATGACCTAAACGGCAGTGCCACAAATAAGTTGCACTATCATTATCAACTCTGAATCTTTTGGCTTCAACATTATGAATATTTGTATCACTACTATCGAGATTCAATAAAAATAGACCACTCTTCAAGGGTGCATGACCATAAAAGATATTACTCATATAAATAGAACAACCATTATTCTCTGATTTAAATGCAAACAAGATCCAGATATAATGTTCATGCTCAACGCTGGCACCAAATAACAATTATTTAGGTCTAAAACTAATCCCGATGGTAGATGTAGAGGTAGCGTGCTGACCGCGATCACATCGACTTTGGAACCATTTCCCACGCGCATCGTCACCTCGTCCTTAGCCAATCTTCGCTTAATCCGTAGTCCCTGTTTCGAGTTGCAAATATTAGCAACAGAACTAGTATCAAATACCAGGTGCTACTGTGAGTATTAGTAAGGTACACATCAGTAACATGTATATCACATATACCTTTGTTCACTTTGCCATCCTTCTTATCCGCCAAATACTTGGGGCAGTTCCGCTTCCAGTGTCTAGTCTGCTTGCAGTAGAAGCACTCAGTCTCAGGCTTATGTCCAGACTTGGGTTTCTTCTCTTGAGCAGCAACTTGTTTGCTGTTCTTCTTGAAGTTCCCCTTCTTCTTCCCTTTGCCCTTTTTCTTGAAACTGGTGGTCTTATTGACCATCAACACTTGATGCTCCTTCTTGATTTCTACCTCCGTAGCCTTTAGCATTGCGAAGAGCTCAGGAATAGTCTTGTCCATCCCTTTCATATTATAGTTCATCACGAAGCTCTTGTAGCTTGGTGGCAGTGATTGAAGAATTCTGTCAATGACACTATCATCAGGAAGATTAACTCCCAGTTGAATCAAGTGATTATTATACCTAGACATTTTGAGTATGTGTTCACTGACAGAACTATTCTCCTCCATCTTACAGCTATAGAACTTATTGGAGACTTCATATCTCTCAATCCGGGCATTTGCTTGAAATATTAACTTCAACTCCTCGAACATCTCATATGCTCCATGACGTTCAAAACATCGTTGAAGACCCGGTTCCAAGCCATAAAGCATGGCACACTGAACTATCGAGTAGTCATCAGCTTTGCTCTGCCAGATGTTCTTAACGCCGTTAGTTGCATCTGCAGCAGGCCTGGCACCCAACGGTGCTTCCAGGACGTAATTCTTCTGTGCAGCAATGAGGATAATCCTCAAGTTACGGACCCAGTCCGTGTATTTGCTACCATCATCTTTCAACTTAGCTTTCTCAAGGAACGCATTAAAATTCAACGGAACAACAGCACGAGCCGTCTATCTACAAAAAACATAGACAAGCAAAATACTATCAGGTACTACGTTCATGATAAATTTAAGTTCAATTAATCATATTACTAAAGAACTCCCACTTAGATAGACATCCCTCTAGTCATCTAAGTGATCACGTGATCCAAATCAACTAAACCATGTCCGATCATCACGTGAGATGGAGTAGTTTTCAATGGTGAACATCACTATGTTGATCATATCTACTATGTGATTCACGTTCGACCTTTAGGTCTCCGTGTTCCGAGGTCATATTTGTGTATGCTAGGCTCGTCAAGTTCAACCTGAGTATTTCGCGAGTGCAACTGTTTTGCACCCGTTGTATTTGAACGTAGAGCCTATCACACCCGATCATCACGTGGTGTCTCAGCACGAAGAACTTTCGCAACGGTGCATACTCAGGGAGAACACTTCTTGATAATTAGTGAGAGATCATCTTATAATGCTACCGTCAATCAAAGCAAAATAAGATGCATAAAGGATAAACATCACATGCAATCAATATAAGTGATATGATATGGCCATCATCATCTTGTGCTTGTGATCTCCATCTCCGAAGCACCGTCGTGATCACCATCGTCACCGGCGCGACACCTTGATCTCCATCGTAGCATCGTTGTCGTTTACGCCATCTATTGCTTCTACGACTATCGCTACCGCTTAGTGATAAAGTAAAGCAATTACAGGGTGTTTGCATTTCATACAATAAAGCGACAACCATATGACTCCTGCCAGTTGCCGATAACTTCAGTTACAAAACATGATCATCTCATACAATAAAATATAGCATCACGTCTTGACCATATCACATCACAGCATGCCCTGCAAAAACAAGTTAGACGTCCTCTACTTTGTTGTTGCAAATTTTACGTGGCTGCTCCGGGCTGAGCAAGAACCGTTCTTGCCTACGCATCAAAACCATAACGATAGTTTGTCAAGTTAGTGCTGTTTTAACCTTCGCAAGGACTGGGCGTAGCCACACTCGGTTCAACTAAAGTGAGAGAGACAGACACCCGTCAGTCACCTTTAAGCACGAGTGCTCGTAACGGTGAAACCAGTCTCACGTAAGCGTACGCATAATGTAGGTCCGGGCTGCTTCATCTCACAATACTGCTGAACCAAAGTATGACATGCTGGTAAGCAGTATGACTTGTATCGCCCACAACTCACTTGTGTTCTACTCGTGCAAATGACATCTACGCATAAAACCAGGCTCGGATGCCACTGTTGGGGAATGTAGTAATTTCAAAAAAATTCCTACGCACACGCAAGGATCATGGTGATGCATAGCAACGAGAGGGGAGAGTGTTGTCCACGTACCCTCGTAGACCGAAAACGGAAGCGTTAGAACAACGTGGTTGATGTAGTCGTACGTCTTCACGATCCGATCGATCCAAGTACCGAACGTACGGCACCTCCAAATTCAGCACACATTCAGCTCGATGACGATCCCCGGACTCCGATCCAGCAGGTTGTCGGGGATGAGTTCCGTCAGCACGACGGCATGGTGACGGTGATGATGTTCTACCGACGCAGGGCTTCGCCTAAGCACCGCTACGATATGACCGAGGTGGAATATGGTGGAGGGGGCACCGCACACGGCTAAGGAATGATCACGAAGATCAACTTGTGTGTCATGGGGTGCCCCCCTGTCCCCGTATATAAAGGAGGGAGGGGGAGGTGTGTCCGGCCCCTAGGGGTGCACCTGGAGGAGTCCTACTCCCATCGGGAGTAGGACTCCCCCCTCTTGCCTTGTTGGAGAAGGAAGGGGGGAGGAGGAAAGAGGAAAGGGGGGCGCCGCCCCCACCCCCTTCCATGTCCTATTCGGACTAGGGGGAGGGGGCGCGCGGCCTACCATGGCCGGCCCTCTTGTTGTCCCTTAGGGCCCATGTAGGCCCATTAACCCCCGGGGGGGTTCCGGTAACCCCCTGGTACTCCGGTAAAATCCCGATTTCACCCGGAACGATTCCGATATCCAAATATAGGCTTCCAATATATCAATCTTTATGTCTCGACCATTTCGAGACTCCTCGTCATGTCCGTGATCACATCCGGGACTCCGAAAAACCTTCAGTACATCAAAACTTATAAACTCATAATATAACTATCATCGTAACGTTAAGCGTGCAGACCCTACGGGTTCGAGAACTATGTACACATGACCTAGAACTATTTCTGGTCAATAACCAATAGCGGAACCTAGATGCTCATATTGGCTCCTACATATTCTACGAAGATCTTTATCGGTCAAACCGCATAACAACATACATTGTTCCCTTTGTCATCGGTATGTTACTTGCCCGAGATTCGATCGTCGGTATCCAATACCTAGTTCAATCTCGTTACCGGCAAGTCTCTTTACTCGTTATGTAATGCATCATTCCATAACTAACTCATTAGCTACATTGCTTGCAAGGCTCATAGCGATGTGCATTACCGAGAGGGCCCAGAGATACCTCTCCAATAATCGGAGTGACAAAACCTAATCTCGAAATACACCAACTCAACATGTACCTTTGGAGACACCTGTAGAGCTCCTTTATAATCACCCAGTTACGTTGTGACGTTTGGTAGCACACAAAGTGTTCCTCCGGTAAACGGGAGTTGCATAATCTCATAGTTGTAGGAACTTTGTATAAGTCATGAAGAAAGCAATAGCAACATACTAAACGATCAAATGCTAAGCTAACGGAATGGGTCAAGTCAATCACATCATTCTTCTAATGATCTGATCCCGTTAATCAAATGACAACACATGTCTGTGGTTAGGAAACACAACCATCTTTGATTAATGAGCTAGTCAAGTAGAGGCATACTAGTGACGTTAAGTTTGTCTATGTATTCACACATGTATTATGTTTCCGGTTAATACAATTCTAGCATGAATAATAAACATTTATCATGATATGAGAAAATAAATAATAACTTTATTATTGCCTCTAGGGCATATTTCCTTCAGTATGGTGGACACTCATGGAAGAAACTTGGTTCAAGGAATTTGGATGCACAAGCAGTATTCCCGCTTAGTACAGATATTTTGGCTAGCAAAAGATTCTAAAAAGCAAGCACCACATGTTGGAGGATCTATAAAATATAACTTCTATACAAATACACCCAAGCATAACTCATTACGTTGTCTTCCTTGTCCAACTTCAACTAATTTGCTTAGGTTTGAAAATAAATAATGGGGCTCACAATCATAGAAGATGTCTAAGATAGTATATTTATATGTGAAATTTCTCTTCCCTAAATATTCTTTCATGAATTGTTCAAGTGACCAATACAATGCTTGCTAACCTTTAATAAATTTACTACCTCTACTTCTTAGATGTGAAGTCATTACTCCCAACGGGGTAAGCATATGAAACATATATAATTTCAGATTTATGACATTCAACTCATTCAACCATTTACTCATACTCCCTCCGTTCGGAATTACTTGTCATAGAAATGGATGTATCTAGATGTATTTTAGTTCTAGATACATCCATTTTCGAGACAAGTAATTCCGAACGGAGGGAGTCGGATATAAGTGAAGCACACGAGTAAATGACAAACTACTCCAAAAAGATATTAGTGAAGATCAATGAGTAGTTAAATAATTATGTAACTATGTGAAGACTCTCTCTCATTTAAGAATTTCAGATCTTGGTATTTTATTCAAACAGCAAGCAAAACAAAATAAAATAACATGACGCTCCAAGCAAAACACACATGTGGTGAATAAAAATATAGCTCCAAGTAAAGTTACCAATAGACGAAGACGAAAGAGGGGATGCTTTCCGGGGCATCCCCAAGCTTAGGCTCTTGGTTGTCCTTGAATATTACCTTGGGGTGCCTTGGGCATCCCCAAGCTTAGGCTCTAGCTACTCCTTATTCCATAGTCTATTGAATCTTTACCCAAAACTTGAAAACTTCACAACACAAAACTCAACAGAAAACTCGTAAGCTCCGTTAGTATAAGAAAATAAAACCACCACTTAGGTACTGTAATGAACTCATTCTAAATTCATATTCGTGTAATATCTACTGTATTACAACTTCTCTATGGTTCATACCCTCTGATACTACTCATAGATGCATCAAAATAAGCAAACAACACATAGAAAACAGAATCTGTTAAAAACAGAACAGTCTGTAGTAATATGTATAAAACGTATACTTATGGAACTCCAAAAATCCTACCAAATTAGGAAGACCTAAGACATTTTTGTACCAATCCAAAGCAAAAATAATCAGATCAAAATCACGTTTCTGTGAATTATCAAAACTAATTTACTGGGTGCAAAAGTTTCTGATTTTCAGCAGGATCAACACAACTATCACCGTAAGCTACCCTAAAGGTCTTACTTGTCACTTTATTGAAACAAAAGCTATAAAACATGATTACTAGAGTAGAATAATCATGTGGACACACAAAAACGGTAAGGGTAAATATTGGGTTGTCTCCCAACAAGCGCTTTTCTTTAATGCCTTTCTAGCTAGGCATGATGATGACAATGATGCTCACATAAAAGATAAGAATTGAGACATAACGGGAGCATCATGAAGCATATGACTAGCACATTTAAGCCTAACCCACTTCCTATGCATAGGTATTGTGTGAGCAAACAACTTATGGGAACAATAATCAACTAGCATAGGA
This sequence comes from Triticum aestivum, assembly GCF_018294505.1. Lineage (NCBI taxonomy): Eukaryota > Viridiplantae > Streptophyta > Magnoliopsida > Poales > Poaceae > Triticum > Triticum aestivum. The sequence continues at coordinate 188,808,973 of NC_057807.1, forward strand.
AGGTAAAACAAGCATAGCTTCAAGATTTTCGACACATAGAGAGGAAACTCAATATTATTGCAATTCCTACAAGCATATCTTCCTCCCTTATAATAATTTTCAGTAGAATCATGAATGAATTCAACAGTATAACCAGCTAAAGCATTCTTTTCATGATCTACTAGCATAGAAAATTTACTACTCTCCACATAAGCAAAATTCTTCTCATCCGGAATAGTGGGAGTATCATAAGAGACTCGAATACTATAAATTGTATCCACATTAAAAAGTAATGTTCAAAAAAAGGGTAATCATAATCATGACAAGTTTTATAAATATAATCATCACTACTTTTTAAAGCATAAGTTTCATCACAATAATCATCATAAGTAGGAGTTCTCGTCATAATCGATTGAAACCTCTTCCAAGATAGTGGAATCATCACTAAATAAAGTCATGACCTCTCCAAATCCACTTTCATATTCATCACAATAAGATTCAACATCCTCCAAAATAGTGGGATCATTACTTCCTAAAGTTGACACTCTTCCAAACCCGCTTTCATCAATATAATCATCATAGGTAAGAGGCATGCTATCATCATAAACAACTTTGCATATCAAAACTTGGGAGGCTAAAAATATCATCTTCATTAAACGTAGCATCCCCAAGCTTGGGGCAAACATTAATTTCAGCAAATATATTCTCAAATATGTCATCCTCATCAAACATAGCATCCCCAAGCTTGGGCCTTTTCATATCATAAGCATAATCACTCTCATCATTAATAGTATGGATAGCACCAATAGTATAGCAATTATCATCATCACAATGAGTAGTAGGAGCAACATCATTTGGGAGGGATACCTTTTTACCTTTGCTTCTCCATTTTTTGTTTTTCTTCTTCACATTATGCGTGGGTTCAACCTTCTTATTTGAGCTCCTTATTAATGAGATTGGTTTAATAGAAAGCTCCTCCTTGTTACCTGATTCATCATAAGAAATAATAGGAGGATAATGCGAAGTCTCTTCCCTTTCATTAGTATTCTCTTCGTCTTCTATTTTCTTTGTTTTCTTTAGGTAATTGGCAATATAAGGATTTTCAATGCAATTCACCGCACAATATAAATAAATCTTCTCTACATCAATATCAAGGATTTTCTTATGGGCAAATTCTGGAAGGTCCTTAATTAAACGTTTCATTTCTTAATAATCCAAAAGCAAAGTAAGTTCATTATGATGTCCAAGGGAAATCATATCATCACAATTTTTGGACACGATTCGATCATGAAACAATTTGCATCGAAGATGTAAATGACCACGTTCATTGCAAAGTTCACAAGTACGGCAAAGGAAATTTAAATTTTCAGCACTCACATTTAGCCTTTCTTGAAACCATTTAGTTTCTAAATGCTTATGCCTCTTGCAATATCTATCTTCCCTATTTGGTGTGTACTTGCAAACCCAATGCACTCCATAAAAATCGACATGCTTATAGGAGACATTTTCATCATAACTAGTGCAATCATCATTAGTACTATGGATATACAAAGAGTTCATACTAACAGCATTGCAATCATGCTCATCATTCAAAGATTTAGTACCAAACATTGTATAGACTTCTTATTCTAGCACTTGAGCACAATTTTCCTTCTCATCATACTTACGAAAGATATTAAAAAGATGAAGGGTATGAGGCAAACTCAATTCCATTTTTTTGTAGTTTTCTTTTATAAACTAAACTAGTGATAAAATAAGAAACAAAAAGATTTAATTGCAAGATCTAAAGATATACCTTCAAACACTCACCTCCCCGACAACGCGCCAGAAAAGAGCTTGATGTCTACTACGCAACCTTCTTCTTGTAGATGTTGTTGGGCCTCCAAGTGTAGAGGTTTGTAGGACAGTAGCAAATTTCCCTCAAGTGAATGACCTAAGGTTTATCAATCCGTGGGAGGCGTAGGATGAAGATGGTCTCTCTCAAACAACCCTGCAACCAAATAACAAAGAGTCTCTTGTGTCCCCAACACACCCAATACAATGGCAAATTGTATAGGTGCACTAGTTCGGCGAAGAGATGGTGATACAAGTGCAATATGGATAGTAGATATAGGTTTTTGTAATCTGAATTTATAAAAACAGCAAGGTAACTAATGATAAAAGTGAGCATAAACGGTATTGCAATGCTAGGAAACAAGGCCTATGGTTCATACTTTCACTAGTGCAAGTTCTCTCAACAATAATAACATAACTGGATCATATAACTATCCCTCAACATGCAACAAAGAGTCACTCCAAAGTCACTAATAGCGGAGAACAAACGAAGAGATTATGGTAGGGTACGAAACCACCTGAAAGTTATCCTTTCTGATCGATCTATTCAAGAGTCCGTAGTAAAATAACACGAAGCTATTCTTTCCGTTCGATCTATCATAGAGTCCGTACTAGAATAACACCTTAAGACACAAATCAACCAAAACCCTAATGTCACCTAGATACTCCATTGTCACCTCAAGTATCCGTGGGTATGATTATACGATATGCATCACACAATCTCAGATTCATCTATTCAACCAACACAAAGAACTTCAAAGAGTGCCCCGAAGTTTCTACCGGAGAGACAAGATGAGAACATGTGCCAACCCCTATGCATAAGTTCATTGAACCCGCAAGTTGATCACCAAAACATACATCAAGTAGATCACGTGAATATCCCATTGTCACCACAGATAAGCACGTCAAGACATACATCAAGTGTTCTCAAATCCTTAAGGACTCAATCTGACAAGATAACTTCAAAGGGAAAACTCAATCCATTACAAGAGAGTAGAGGGGGAGAAACATCATAAGATCCAACTATAATAGCAAAGCTCGTGATACATCAATATCATATCACCTCAAGAACACGAGAGAGAGAGAGACATCAAACACATAGCACTGGTACATACCCTCAAACCCAAGGGTGAACTACTCCCCCCTCGTCATGGAGAGCGCCGAGATGATGAAGATGGCCACCGGTGAGGGGATCCCCCCTCCGTCAGGGTGCCAGAACAGGGTCCCGATTGGTTTTTGGTGGCTACAGAGGCTTGCGGCGGCAAAACTCCCGATCTATTGTTCTCCTCGATCTTTTTAGGGTATATGGAGATATATAGGCGAAAGAAGTCGGTCAGGGGAGCCACGAGGGGCCCACGAGGGTGGGGGGCACGCCCAGGGGAGGTGGGCACGTCTCCCTGCCTCGTGGCCACCTCGAAGCTTCCCTTACGTGCACTCCAAGTCCCCTGGATTGATTCCATTCCAAAAATAACTTTCCCTAAGGTTTCATTCCGTTTGGACTCCGTTTGATATTCCTTTTCTTCAAAACACTGAAATAGGCAAGAAAACAACAATATGGGCTGGGCCTACGGTTAATAGGTTAGTCCCAAAAAAATATAAAAGTGCTTAGTAAAGCCCATAAACATCCAAAACAGATAATATAATAGCATGAATGCTTCATAAATTATAGATACGTTGGAGACGTATCACTTCTCTCTTTGCTTCTGTTCTTGTAGAATTTGTTGAAGTTCTTCACCATTAAGCTCTATTCTTCATTTGAGACTTGCTTGTCACTTGATGTTGTAGGGGCATCACTTGAAGCTTTGTAAGCACCCCTTGACTTGTTGTGGAGCTCTTCCTCATCCTTGAGTGACATCTCATGAGCAACAATTCTACCAATGACTTCTGTGGGCTTGAGATCTTTGTAATTGGTCATCATTTGGATCAATGTGCACATGGTATCATATTTTCCATCCAAGGCTCTAAGGATCTTTTGATGATGAATTTGTCGGTCATCTCTTCACTTCCTAAACTGACAATCTCATTTGTGATGAGAGCAAGCCTAGAGTACATTTCGGTGACTCCTTCACCATCCTTCATCTTGAACTTATGAAGTTGACTTTGAAGCACATCCAGCTTGGATTCCTTGACAGACTCGGTACCTTAGTGCATATCAACCAAAGTATACCAAATTTCCTTTGCATTCTCAAGGCGGATGATTTTGTTGAATTCTTCACGGCACAATCCGTTAAAGAGAATATCGCAAGCTTGAGCATTGTATTGCAAGATCTTCATTTCTTTTGCGGTTGCTTCACGATCGGGTTCTTTACCATCTTCAAAGAAATCACCTTGCAAGACAATACGCACAACAACCCAAACGACGAGGTTATGACCAAGAACATGCATTTTCATCTTATGCTTCCAACTAGCAGAATTTCTACCATCAATGTAAGGACCTCTACGGTGGTAATTTCCCTCGCTAGACACCATACTCTCCTAGGTTGTGAAACCAAGGCTATGATCACCAAAGCTATGGAAATCAAGGCTAATGGAGACCAAAGCTCTGATACCACTTGTAGCATCGAAAGTATGTCTAGAGGGGAGGGTGATTAGACTACTTGACCAAATAAAAATCTATCATTTTCCCAATTTTAGTTGTGGGAAGATTTAAGCAATTAGCACAAGTCTAGTAATCAACCTATACATGCAATTCTAAGAGTATAACAACAGAGAGTAAAAAATTGCATATGAAGGTAAAGGGAAGGGTTTGGAGAAGGCAAACACAAAGGAGACACAGAGATTTTTGGCGTGGTTCTGATAGGTGGTCTATCGTACGTCCACATTGATGGAGACTTCAACCCACGAAGGGTAACGGTTGGCAAGTCCACGGAGGGCTCCACCCACGAAGGGTCCATGAAGAAGCAACCATGTCTATCCCACCATGGCCATCATCCACGAAGGAATTGCCTCACTCGGGTAGATCTTCATGAAGTAGGTGATCTCTTTGCCCTTACAAAGTTCTTGGTTCAACTCCACATCACGACGGATGCTCCCAAGCGACACCTAACCAATCTAGGAGGCACCACTCTCCAAAATGTAATATACAGTGTGTTGATGATGAACTCCTTGCTCTTGTGCTTCGAATGATAGTCTCCCCAACACTCAACTATCTTTCTCAGATTTGGATATGGTGGAAGAGGGATTTGAGTGGAAAGCAACTTGGGGAAGGCTAGAAATCAAGATTCAAATGGTAGGAATGGAATCTCTTGATATCAACACATGAGTAGGTGGTTCTCTCTCAGAAAATGTATGGTGGAAGTGTAGGCACGTTCTGATGGCTCTCTCACAAATGGAGAAGGGGGTGGAGGGGTATATATAGCCTTCACACAAAATCCAACCGTTACACACATTTGGCTCATCTCGGTGGCACCGATTAGTTAAACTGGGTGGCACCGATCAGTTCAAAAATGTGAACCTTAGGAATCTCGGTGGGATCGACTGGAACAACTTGATGGGACCGATGTGCTAGGGGCACACATCATCTCGGTGGCACCGGTTGCATCAACTCGGTGGGACCGAAGTGAAGCAATAAGCAACTGAGAATCTGTCAAGCCAACTCGGTGAGACCGATTGCATAAACTCGGTGGGACCGAAGCGAATGCAATAGATCACAAAGCGCTGGCAAGGCCATCTCGGTGGGACCGAGATCCGTATCGGTGTGACCAAACTGTTAGGGTTTCTAGAAGTGGCTATGTCATATGAACTCAGAGTCTCCGGATAGAAAGTATCGGTGGTGCCGAGTTTGGAATCTGAGTTTGGACATATTTGGATGGAGAAAGTGGTTGAGGGTTTTGGAGCAATGTCACTAAGCACTTGAGCAAGTAAACCATCAAGCAACACCTCATCCCCTTTTAATAGTATTGGCTTTCCTATGGACTCAATGTGATCTTGGATCACTAAAATAGAAATGAAGAGTCTTGAGCTTTTGCCAATCTTTGTCCTTAGCATTTTGAGGGGTCCACATCTCTAGTTAATGCATGCCAATCATTGAACATCCTGAAATATTTATCTTGAAAGGATATTAGTTCAATGAGCTATATGTTGTTATGAATTACCAAAACCACCCGGGGATTTGTTGCACTTTCAAAGGCGAATGGCGCGGCCGAAATCCAGTGCAAGTACTGCGCGACCGACCTTTGGTGCAAGTACGATGCAGACGACCTCTGCCCAAGGAATTGGGCTACCGTGGGTTGTGTACCCAGCTGCAACGCCCTGTCGAAAACAGACAATCCCCGAGGAATCTGCTCTTGCTGTGCAGAGCGCCGCGCTTCTTGCTTTGCGGCGCTCCATCGATTTTGCTATGCGGCACGCCACAACCTATTGGTGCAGACATGCCTATCTTGCACTGTGGTGTACCACCGATCATGTTGTGCGGCGAGCTGCAGCCTCTCGGGGTTGACGTGCCCATCTTGATCGATGTTTCCGCACCGTGCGTCAAGGTATGCTCAACCCTGGCGATGAGGCACAACACGACATTGTCCATCGCCTTGCCGGGGATGCCCTCGGCCTCGATTGGCCATGGCGCCTGCACTGGCCGGCTCATTTTCCTCATCGAGGAGGTTGATGGCAGAGCGCTTCGATGGATTGGCATGCTTGGAAAGGTAGAGGGGCTATATGCTGCACTTGTGCCTCAGTGTGCCGCATGCCGCGTAGGCTTATGCGCAATCGCTGGTGGTGGGAATCTGATAGGGAAGTGGCGGGAAACAATGGTGTGTTCACAAAACACCATCAATTGATGGAAAGCTTAGCAAAGAAGGAAGCATGAGCTAACACGAAGCGTGTGCCCAACTGAGCGAATCACATTGCACAGGGACAAAATTACGGAATCCGCCGGTGATGATTTCATCCATTGCTGATAATTGCATACCAGCAAGCATTTGCCCACAACACACACGGCTTATCACCAGGAATCGTCTGTGTTATTATCGGTCTTCCCACACAATTCTGATTACTGACATGTTTGTCGGGTATCACACATCTTGTTAAGCTAAATCATTTTTGTTGTTTTGGCTCATCGCAAACAGTTCATCCGAGTGAACTATATGATGTCTATCGCACATACCTTGATCCGACTGACCGTTTCTATTCTTTTGACTCATCGCGAACAGTTCGTATGGATCAACTGTATGCCACGATTCCCACACGCAACGCTAATCTGAATCGTATTTGATGGATCCGCCATCGCACACAATTCATCTTATTGGTGACAGTTTTATTACAATACCGTTTCCGATTCATGCAACACACATAGTTTGGTCAAAGGGTCTCCGAGTGTCGCGTTAGGACCATCCTGCAGTAGTGGTAGCTCACTATGTCAACATCAGGTGCCTCCTCACCTTCAAGCCAGTGAGTTCCGCGAACTTGAAGGTCATCGTCTTCAATGACGACGGCATTGAGGTGGTGGCAAAGTGCGGTCTGCATCACAAAGCATTTGACATGGATGCTGACGGTGCTTAGGATGGGATTGTTGCTATCTCTGCTATGTTAATTCAGTTTGAAGACTATATGGTACTGTTGTGATGTTAGCATGTTTGAACGGGTATGATGATTATGGTTATGGTTGTTATGGTTAATCCTATGGATGGCTATGTTATGCTATATATGTTGATGATGTGTGTATAACCTCATCATTCCTAGAAGAAATTACCACATCACTTGTGTTGCATATAACCAAACAACATCTCTTTGCATCTGGATAAAACATGCTGACAACCAAACACCGGTGCCTATGTTGCTGCTCAGCCACAATGAGAACGATGTAGACAAACAAATAATGTGCAAAACTCATCCAGGCTTAGTCGGGCTACACATACAAAGTGCTCAAAATAGGTGCAGGTAACCCGTAACCGTAACAAAATGTCAAGGGGCATATATGTAATTATTTCCAAATTACAGGAGCATCTGAAAGTCTTCTGGGGCAGGTCGGCATCAGGTGGGCGCTTTGTGTTTCTTCCTACACCCGCAAACCCTCCAAACCCCCCAACACACCCCAACAAAGAGGAAGCGAGAGCCGCCGCGATGCAGCAAGCGATGCCCATGCCGCCGGCGGCGGCGGCGCCGGGGATGCCTCCATCTGCTGGCCTCAGCACCGAGCAGATCCAAAAGGTTCCCTCCCTCCCCCTCCCCATCTCTGTCGGCTCTCCATATGGCTGGCGTGCCTCCTTGCTGGGCTTGAAGGGTTGGTTTCCGGCCAAATATTCGATCGTTTGTCGCCCCTACAAGTTGTGGTTTCGTCTGGTGGATTAATAGAGATGGCGTTTAATTCACCGATATTGATGTGATTTGAATAGCTTTTTTCTGAGTTCGTTGATATCAGTATTCTCCTTCAATAAATTAATAACGGAAACACTAACGCCCACAGGTGTGGGCGTTTGCATTTCGCCCACACGCGTGGATCCGCGTCCGTTTGTGGGTGCACGAATCTTGGCATGTTTGTGGTGCCACGTAGGACTGGGCTGGTGTGTGGGCATTCACCCGGTCGCCCACACGTTCGTTTCACAACACGGAGGGGCCGTTGTGTGGGCGTTTAGCAGTTCGCTCACACGCCAGTTTTCACTATCGCACAAGGGCTGGTGTGTGGGCATTTGCCATCTCGCCGACACGCCCGTCTCCTCTCCCACACCCAAGCTGCCAGTTGCCATGTGTTTTGCAGTGTACATGGCAACTGCCCTAGTGTGCTTGTATGCAGATGGCAACTCTCTCTTTTTTTTTAACCCAAATATGTCAGTTGCCATGTGTTTTGCAGGGTACACGGCAACTGCCCTAGTGTGCTCGTAAGCAGATGACAACTCTCTCTTTATCCAAACATATTGTTTTGTCATGTCTTTTTATAGCGCTACACGACAACTGCCTAAGGTTTTCAAAATCATGGCAACCGTTGTAAACCAGACCATACATGGCAACTGCTTAGTGTTAGTAGGTGGCAATCTCTAAAGTTTTCAAATCATGGCAGCTATAGTTAACCAGACCATACATGGTAACAGCTGCAGTTGTCCAAAATGGCATCTCGCACTTGACCTGAGATGGCAACTGCAGTTGAGCAACCATGGCAACTGTAGTTGTCCGACATGGCAACTGTAGTTCAACGACATGGCACTGCAGTTAAACGAACATTAAAGAGGGTCCGGACCATGCAACTGTGGGGACACGTGCTGACTGTCACGCGGGGCGTGCGGGACCGTGAGGTAGGTGGCTGAGAGAGGTCGTGTGGCAGTTATCCATTTTGCCCACACGTAGGCGTGTGAGAGGGACCGCAAGGAAAAGAAGAGGCGTGTGGGCGTTAGTTATTTTGCCCACACATAGGCGTGTGGGCTGGTCGTCTTAGACACCACACAAAACGTGTGGCCAGGCCCTTTAACGCCCACACGTGTGGCAGTTATCGTCGTCCATTAATATAGTATTATCTCCATCCTTCTATAGCCTTATTTCCAATCCAGCTGCCAATCTTCAAATGTTGCTTTTGTTTTGCAGTTACTAGCGACTAATTACTGTGACGCATCCTTTATTGTCTTGCTAGATTCAAACAAGTTTTATTTATTTTTGCTTCTTGCTGGTGAATGTTGATGCATGTACTGCTTAATGGAAATGGAGTATGGTTGGCTTTGTTCTACTAACGAAAACCTACATTGTTCGACCAAGTTGCTTTACTCCAGAAAAATGTCGAGAGCAACCCTGGATTTATTCCTTTTGAACTGTTTTCCAAGTTATCAAGGGTGCTCATGCTTATGCTGTGCAACAAACGGACCAAACATTTTCACTCCAAGAATATAGTTCTATACTTTTGACTCCCAACCTCCAAATGATCTCTAGTTCTTTAGATTTATACTAATGCTTTGTGGTCCTTTCTTCTTTCTAGCTTTGTAATTTGGGCATTGGGATGATTGAACAAAATCTTCAGTCCCGATCTTTAATCCTTGTGTTTTCGTGCAGATCGTCAAGCTGCACTGTGTTATTTTTGTTTATTTGTATTTTGTTGTTCACCTGGCTTTCTATTTGAATTTACTAACTCTATACACGACCTGTTATAATTATTCATTCCCCCTAATTGGCATTATCCATTGTGCAGTACCTGGATGAAAATAAGCAACTAATTTTGGCTATCTTGGAAAATCAGAACCTGGGAAAGTTGGCGGAATGTGCTCAGTATGTAACGGACTGAACCTCTTTTTCTGCAGATCATACAATTCAATATGGCCTTTAATTTCGCTAACTGTTGAGCCATTCTGCTTTCCGTTGCATTCTTGCTTTGTATGCGCAGAATATAATTATTGTGTTTCTGCTGCCATCTTCAGCTGTTCTTACTTATCTGTTTACATTTATCGTTAGCTAGTACCATTGTTCTAAAACCAGACCAGCGGACGCCCAACAGGCCAACAGTAAATATTGGAACTGGCTGCTGGTCTGTTCAGTTAAAATAAGTAAATGGAGCAGACAAAAAACTGCCAAAATAATATGCTTGCAAAGACAGCCAAAATATTATGCTTGCAAAGAAAATGTCTGCTTGAGCAGCTGAGCTGCCAGTGAATTGAATTGGTACTTCTGCTTTAACACCCTTAGCCATTACCACATGTGATATGATTGATGTGGATATGGTTAGTCAAGAAACACTACTTCTTTGATGATGGAGTGCTATTGTTTTGTGAACGCAAAAGCACATACTTGAGTTTTGTAAACTGTATGTTTGGCTTGGTGTCTCAAATTTGGCTGAGGTGGCCACTGAACCTAACAAGGTTTTTTGGGTGTCATACAAGGAAGTATATTGTTCCAAACATTAATATTGAACCACAGGTCAACTGTCTAGACTCTAGAGTACCAGTGAAAAAGGTTGAACGGATCATTGTATGATTATCTTTTAATACTAATAAAGTGGTGTGTCTTGGCGCCCTGTGTTAAAAGCACCCAGTACAGCATGGTAATATGAACACCACCACTAGCTTGTATTCACACAATAGCTACTGGACACACAGAGATTGAATATTGACGGGTGTGTCCCCTACCACTGAACAAATATTCCTGTAGGTGACACACACAGGAAGCCAAACCCTAGTGGTTAAAGGGTCGTCCAACCATCTTCAGTTACCATCCAAGCACCAACTTGGTTCTTTATGTGTCTTAATGTTTTGATCGATAGAGAAGATATCACCATCAACCTTTGTGCTGTGCCTCTAGGGGGTCTACATTGTGTTTGCAACCCAATGCCTCATGATGTTGGTACCATAAGTTCTGTGTCTTCTCCCTTCCTCGGTTTGAAGACATAAGTGCACGCAGTGGAGGGACATAAATTTGTGGATTTGATACGTTGTAGTGCATTCAATCAAAACATGTGCATCTTGTGGATGGCCGCAGTTTTCTTAAATATTCATCATAGTTTATTACAAGTATGTGATGTTCGTGAACTTAGTATTACTATATGTTTTTCCCGCCAAAGGTTTAGCTGCCTTACTATATATATTATGTTTACTGTTTTGCATTTGAAGCAAAAAAAATTAATATTTCCTACACTTGGAAACTACTGCTTGCAATGGTTAATAGCGGTAGATATTATACTATAATTTATGTTGAATCATGTAAACTTTAATATTTTGGAACTGGTCAGACACTTGCTACATCGTGATAACAAATCAAATTGTCCTTCAAGTTTATCCGTACTATTAAAGAGGAGTTTCTACTTCCTACGTTGTTCGTCCCCTCAGGGCCCCACCGATCAACGGATCTTCCCACGATTCTCTATTTCCTTTTACCGACCGCAACCCCACCCAGTTTGGTAAGCGCTGATTCAAGTGCCATAATAAACAAATCAATCATCAATAAAAAATTGTCTCCAGCTGATTCACTACCATACACGACAAATCAATCAATCTATCTACATCTATCTACTCTACACTACCTAAAAAAGACATAACGTTCCCATTCCGCCTCCATTCCATGCTTAGCACACCAAGAAAACCAGGGGGAAACCGGTCCGCTACAACCCACACATGCATGTCCGTCCTCCTCCCTATTCCCTCTACACTCTGGGTTTATTTCTTCAAGGTTAATCAAGTCTTTGCTTTTTTAGAGAAAGAGAGAGAGAGGTTGGTGGAGGAGTTATTTAACGGTAAATCGAATCAACAATACCACCTACTGTACATGAGTATTCTAAAGGTATATATTAGACATGATTGATGTTAAACCATTAGAATGTGTATGCCCCTGTAGCAAGGCACAGTCAATTAGCTAGTCTGAATAAATTTCAAGTTACGACACCACATCTGTTGGAGAAAAAAAATCACTAATGAATGGTTATCATTACTTCCAACTTCCAAGAGCCATAAAATGTATCTTAACCTCTGCTCCGTATATCTTTGTTTTTCATGTTAACTGACATTTGTCTTCTTTACGTACCTCAGCTTTTTGTGAATAACTGTAGCTACAAAAGGTTCAAAATTCGTATAAAGGATTATGAGAAACATCTGCTTTGTAAAAACATATAAGTGTAATACGCATATGTGTGCATGACTACACAAATACTTGTGTCCGAAAAGGAATGCTAGACAAGTGTCAAATATCTAAACTGAAAGATACCATAAGATTTGGTTAAAACTCTTCCATAGTCCCTGTATAGTTGGCAAAAGAGAAATAGCAGGATATCAGAAGTTAACCCTGCCACTAGTTGTATATTTGAACATGAAGGTAGTTGTCTGTTCATTTTCAGAAGCGAACTCTGGCACGAGATGCACTATTTGTGGAAGCGCTGGGTTGCTCTGACTGTGGGGGCACTTACAAGCGGCATCGAGTCAATCCATGACTATTGTCGTTAGAGCACCCTGTCGTGGTTCTTGCGCAGGTGCTTGTCTGCGCTTTGACAAACTTATTTTAGGTGGTTTCTTCTAGTAGGCAGGAGAACAGCAAGGCCATGGTGGTAGTGGCGCAATGCACAGACGGGTAGGGTGCCCGCGAGAGCGTGGAGGTAGAGACGATTTGCTTATGTTGTCCTTGCGCAGGGCGGTCATAATGTTGAGGATCTAGACCGTGTCGCCAACCTCCTAGCACCTGTAGCGTCCCTTCTCTCCCGGAAGTGTCACATAAAAGACTTGCAGCCATGTCAGTGAAATGGCCCACATACTTGTCATGCTGTAACAAACACTCAAAACTGTCAAAACATGCATTCTTTTGATCTACAACACATTGTTGCTAACTAAGCTTTACTCTCTTGGACTTCACGTCTACGAAGCACTGATACGGCGATACGAGTACGGGGACACGGGACATGTTAATTTCCAGAAACAGAAATACGGCAATACGGCGAGTATATACGAATAATTCATAAAATGACATTTGAAATCTCTAAAAAAACTTATATTTAGGAAAGGAGGGAGTAATAAAGACAACATAATAGGATGCGTGAGATGCGATGGGAATACTGCCCCATTGGGTGCCTCCATGCTTCTTTTCAAGTCCTGAAACATCATCAATGTCCTCATGGTGTATGCAAAATAGAAAATACTCCCTCTGTAAACTAATATAGGACGTTTTAGAGACTTGTGTCAAGTCTCTAAAACGTCCTATATTAGTTTACAGAGGGAGTACATCATGTGATATTTCGGATTGCCGACACCATGCCCAGCCTCTTCACCTGCGCCTTCAACTTCAGTACTGTTGCTCGCAGTACCACCAAGTGAAGACTGGCTAGCTGCCATGCCACTCCCAGCAGATGCCATGTCATATTTCCCTCCCTAGCAGTAGGCAGTGGCAGCAAAGCAGCAACATCAGCTAGCAATAGCAAGCAGCCAAGCACACAGCAAGCATGCACGCGACGGAATAACTTACCTCTCTCTTGTGACGGTGGTGGAGAAGGCTCGAGTCCAGTCACTCGAGGCGGCGGTGTGGCGAGTCGACAGGGCGGCGAGGCGATTCCAGGCGGTGGTGGCGGCGCGCTCCTGCTCTCAATCCAGTGCTTCCTTGTGCGATCGAACAGAGAGCGAGAGAGCAAAGTTAGGGTAGTTTGTGACTTCTTGGGCTTCTATTGGGCTCGCTCGGGGCTGTGCTCTCGCATCGCTGTGGTGTCACGAGCGTCCTACCATATAGGCTCTTTTCTCTCTTTTTTTTAAAAAGTAAAAAATCCTGATACTCCTGGATACGCGCATCCCGGCCTGATCATGCGTATCACCGTATCAGAGCTGCCTGGCATGCGGACATGGCAACTCTGGCCGTATCAGTGCCTCATAGCTTCACGCTGTAATATGGCTGTCTTTTACGCTTAGCATTGTTGAACAATCTTTTATTTGTGTACCAGATCAACAGTTCCATTGTGCTGGTCGCCCGGATGCCTTTGCTCGTGCATCATTTATGTCAGCGTATCTGCTCGTGTGTCACTAATCCAATGTTGCTAACTACGTTTGTTTTTGCTTTTACGATTATTGGAAGTTTAAGTTCTCTGTTATTAGTCTTTTTCTCTTGTTAGCGGGGACATAATTTGTGATATTTTTGTATTTCTTAATCTACTTTGCATTGCATTGAATTGTTCTTGTGTTCTATACCTGTAATAGATAGTTGCATTCAACAAGTTTCCTTATACATAACAATATTTGCTTGTGTGAATGTGCGGTTCCTTCTGAAGCGGATATGGAGAAACACATAGGCAACTCATCTCCCATATAACTTTCAGGTATCAAGCTCAGCTTCAGAAGAATCTTTTGTATTTGGCTGCAATTGCTGATACTCAGCCACAGACCTCTGTAAGCCGTCCTCAGGTTAGTCATGTCTTAGACCAACATACAGTATACCTATATTGTTTCTGCTGTATGCACTAATGTTACTTGTGCATACAGATGGCACCACCTAGTGCATCCCCAGGGGTAGGGCATTACATGTCACAGGTGCCAATGTTCCCTCCAAGGACCCCTCTAACGCCTCAGCAGATGCAGGAGCAGCAACTACAGCAACAACAGGCTCAGATGCTTCCGTTTGCTGGTCAAATGGTTGCGAGACCTGGGGCTGTGAATGGCATGGCCCGGGCCCCTCAAGTTGAACCAGCCTATGCAGCAGGTGGGGCCAGTTCCGAGCCTTCTGGCACTGAGAGCCATAGGAGCACTGGTGCCGATAACAACGGTGGAAGCGGCTTGGCTGACCAGTCCTAAGAAAGCTACGAGCTTGCGTTTTAGGCCGCAGAATGCATGTATACTACCATCACCCGGACAAACAGAGGATCGTCCCTGTGCCCTTGAATGATAAGTGGCCGTGATCTTCGCGTGGATGATGATGAGTAGTAGCTGTTATGTTTGCCTTGGCTTTTCGGATTACAACAGACGTAGATTATTATCATCTGTGCTGTGCTTGACTTTCTGCATTTATCATAGGTCTTGTATCCAGTTTACATGGAATAATAGGTCCCAGTTGTTTGTTCCTCGTGGTGGTTGTCTGCCAACTAGACTAGTGTAAAATCCTGAAATGGTGGTAAGATGTTTTTCTCCTATTAGATGCTTATATCTCCAGCAGTTGTTGCTACTACGTTGCATTGGTTGGTGTTGAAGTAACATGATTGATTTTCCTATTAAAGAATGCTTCCTTTGCCCTGTGAATCCTGATTTTTTAGCGGAATCTTATAATTATTATCCTACATAACTACGGTAGGTGATCTCCACTAAAATATTTATCTCAGCATACATGTATGCTGTTGGTAATCCTTGTGCGTAGTACTTGGCTAGATTTCCTTGTGCGTGAAATAAGGAGCACGAGCGTACTGTCAGAATTATAGAGACAAAAACAACATATTTCGTACTACACCATCCGTTTCTAAATATAAGTTCCCATTTGGAGATTTTAATGTGGACTACATATATAGACGTATTTTAAAATGTAGATCTACTCATTTTGCTCCGTATGTACCCCCTCTGTTTCATAATATAAGATGTTTTTTTGACACTAATATTGGAATATTTAAAAAGACTTACATTTAGGAACAGAGGGAGTAGTTTCTAGTGCATGTGTTTATCCAACTAGATTTTCAGAGAAGCTCACAAAATAGAGTTGAACTACTTTATACGGAAGTTGCTGAAGTGTGACAACAAAATTATGAGAACATTTTGGTACTGCCCAGGCTCGAACTGGGGACCTTTATAATGTGTATGTAAGGTTAACAGATAACCGACTACACCACAGCACCGTCTTGAGAGTACTTAACCCACCTGATGAACACAGAAGACTAAACATTGTTTAGGCCCCGCTTGGATTCCCGTTTTCCAATCGTATCCGGCTGGTTTAGGACACACGCATGGACTGGTCGTTTTGTTTCCAGGCGTAACATTAGCTGTGACCCGTAATTTACATCTGTAAAATAAATACAAGTGTAAAATTTTACACCCAATCCAAGCGGGGCCTTAGGCTAACCATTCCAGCCCCCCTCTCCAGTGAAGCATACATCTTGAGAGTGCATGTTTCAGTAGGAGAGAGAAAGAGCTCCCGTTTACAAGTGGAATGCAAACACGTACACAGGCCACACGGTCATCATACTAATAACTCTAATATGCACGTGTACAAGTGTACAACAATGGACAATTTTGGTCGAGATTGATGCTAACAGCGTGCGGGTGGGTGGTTCCGGGCTCCATTCACCATATCCTAGACCCAAAACCACGGCGTGAACCAATGTTTGCTTACCACCCTCTTTCTTGTGGCTGCGGTCAGAATTGTTGCTGTGCGGGATTGCGCCCGTTTCCGTTTCTGTCAGCGTCACTGACCCTAAGAGCACACCAGCAAAAGCGGACCCAACCAACGATGCACGGCCCAAGCGTGCACGCGTGGCCAACCCGAGCGTGATGAGACCGGAGTGGGTGGCAGCGGCTCGAGCCCAGGCAACGACTACTTAATCCTCACCCTCCAGCGAGCAAACCATCCAGTGGAATAGTGTAACGCCCCAGATTCGATGCGCCAGGTGTCTTCCAGTTATTCGCCGTCATTGCCATGTCGTTTGCTTGCGTGTTGCACCTTGCCATGTCATCATATGAATTTCATATCATGTCGTCATGTGCATCGCATCTGTATACGTGTTCGTTTCATGCATCCGAGCATTTTCCCCGTTGTCCGTTTTGCAATCCGGCACTCCTATGTCCTCCGGCGTTCCCCTTTTGTCTCTTGTTGCGAGCGGGTGTTAAACTTTCTCGGAATGGACCGTGATTTGCCAAGCGGCCTTGGTACACCACCCGTAGACCGTCTATCAAGTTTCGTGTCATTTGGGGTTCGTTTGATACTCCAACGGTTAACCGGGGACCCGCAAAGGTCTCTTTTGTGTGCAGCCCAACCCCCCTCCAAAGTAGCCCAATAACCCATCCAAACCCCCTCCATGCGCTCGGTTGTTCGATCACGATCGTGTGGGCGAAAACCGCTCCTCATTTGGAGTCTCCTAGCTCCCTCTACCTATATATTAGCCCTCCTCGTCCAAATTCGCAGCCCAAACCCTAAAATCCTCCCTCCGCGCTGCCGGACATGTCCACCGACAGCCGGACACGTCCAACCGCCGCCCTTCGCGCAAATCCGGAGCCGCCACGTGGCATTTGTCGCCTCCCGCCGCCGCCGGCCCGCGGGGCCCGAGTTGGGTCTGCGCGGCCCGCGCCGCC